>NW_027250827.1:0-97447 GCF_044704955.1 Pristiophorus japonicus | reverse complement strand
GTCATGTCTTTTGATAATCAAAGACTTTATATATATATATATCAGTATATATAAAGTCTTTTTGAATGCTGGGGCTGCTGGGGCTGCTGGAGCTGCTGCTGGGGAAGCTGGCAATGCTTGAGGCGGGCCCCTGTGGAATGCAGCCAGCCAGCCAGCCAGCTATTCCACAGGGCTCCCCTCTGGATTGTGTGTGTGTGTGTGTGTGTGTGTGGTGCTGCAGGCTTACCTTGTGGCAGGCAGCAGGAGCCACACAGTGGGACCCTACCATAGTGCACCCTGGAAAAACACAACTGTACGCATCTTGGCAACAAGGCCACTTCACCCAGGGGTGTGTTTTATTTAGGCACCCAAACAAGGTGGGCTAGGTTCCCGCAGGCAGCGTGTCCCCCTTCTTTAGCTCAGCTCAGCTCAGCTCATGTCATGTCATGTCTTTTGATAATCAAAGATTTTATATATATGTATAAATATATATAAAAGCTTTTTCAATGCTGGGGCTGCTGGGGCTGCTGCTGCTGGGGCTGCTGGTGTTGCTGGGGAAGCTGGCAATGGCAGTGGGTGGGACAAGGGGGCGGGACAAGGGGGCGTGGTAGTAGGCGGGACAAGGGGCGTGGCAGTAGGCGGGACAAGGGGGCGTGGCAGTAGGCGGGACAAGGGGGCGTGGCAGTAGGCGGGACAAGGGGGCGTGGCAGTGGGCGGGACAAGGGGCGTGGCAGTAGGCGGGACAAGGGGGCGTGGCAGTGGGCGGGACAAGGGGCGTGGCAGTGGGCGGGACAAGGGGGCGTGGCAGTAGGCGGGACAAGGGGGCGTGGCAGTAGGCGGGACAAGGGGGCGTGGCAGTGGGCGGGACAAGTGGCGTGGCAGTGGGCGGGACAAGGGGGCGTGTCAGTAGGCGGGACAAGGGGGCGTGGCAGTAGGCGGGGCAAGGGGCGGGACAAGGGGGCGTGGCAGTGGGCGGGACAAGGGGGCGTGGCAGTAGGCGGGACAAGGGGGCGGGACAAGGGGGCGTGGCAGTAGGCGGGACAAGGGGCGTGGCAGTGGGCGGGACCAGGGGGCGTGGCAATAGGCGGGGCAAGGGGGCGGGACAAGGGGCGTGGCAGTGGGCGGGACACGGGGGCGTGGCAATAGGCGGGACAAGGGGCGTGTCAGTAGGCGGGACAAGCGGCGTGGCAGTAGGCTTGACAAGGGGGCGTGGCAATAGGCGGGACAAGGGGGCGGGACAAGGGGAGTGTCAGTGGGCGGGACAAGGGGCGTGGCAGTGGGCGGGACAAGGGGGCGTGTCAGTAGGCGGGACAAGGGGCGTGGCAGTGGGCGGGACAAGGGGGCGTGGCAGTAGGCGGGACAAGGGGGCGTGGCAGTAGGCGGCGCAAGGGGCGGGACAAGGGGGCGTGGCAGTAGGCGGGACAAGGGGGCGTGGCAGTAGGCGGGACAAGGGGGCGTGGCAGTAGCCGGGACAAGGGACGTGTCAGTAGGCGGGACAAGGGGCGTGGCAGTAGGCGGGACAAGGGGCGTGGCAGTAGGCGGGACAAGAGGGCGTGGCAGTAGGCGGGACCATGGGGCGTGGCAGTAGGCGGGACAAGGGGCGTGGCAGTGGGCGGGACAAGGGGCGTGGCAGTAGGCGGGACCAGGGGGCGTGGCAGTGGGCGGGACACGGGGGCGTGGCAATAGGCGGGACAAGGGGGCGGGACAAGGGGCGTGTCAGTAGGCGGGACAAGGGGGCGTGGCAGTGGGCGGGACAAGGGGGCGTGTCAGTAGGCGGGACAAGGGGCGTGGCAGTGGGCGGGACAAGGGGGCGTGGCAGTAGGCGGGACAAGGGGGCGTGGCAGTAGGCGGCGCAAGGGGCGGGACAAGGGGGAGTGGCAGTGGGCGGGACAAGGAGGCGTGGCAGTAGGCGGGACAAGGGGCGGGACAAGGGGGCGTGGCAGTAGGCGGGACAAGGGGGCGTGGCAGTAGCCGGGACCAGGAACGTGGCAGTAGGCGGGACCAGGGGGCGTGGCAGTAGGCGGGACAAGAGGGCGTGGCAGTATGCGGGACAAGGGGCGTGGCAATCGGCGGGACAAGGGGGCGGGACAAGGGGCGTGGCAGTAGGCGGGACCAGGGGGCGTGGCAGTTTGCGGGACAAGGGGCGTGGCAGTTTGCGGGACAAGGGGCGTGGCAGTGGGCGGGACAAGGGGGCGTGGCAGTGGGCGGGACAAGGGGCGTGGCAGTGGGCGGGACAAGGGGGCGTGTCAGTAGGCGGGACAAGGGGGCGTGGCAGTAGGCGGGACAAGGGGGCGTGGCAGTAGGCGGGACAAGGGGGCGTGGCAGTAGGCGGGACAAGGGGCGTGGCAGTGGGCGGGACCAGGGGGCGTGGCAATAGGCGGGACAAGGGGGCGGGACAAGGGGCGTGGCAGTGGGCGGGACACGGGGGCGTGGCAATAGGCGGGACAAGGGGGCGGGACAAGGGGCGTGTCAGTAGGCGGGACAAGGGGCGTGGCAGTAAGCGTGACAAGGGGGCGTGGCAGTAGGCGGGACAAGGGGGCGGGACAAGGGGCGTGGCAGTAGGCGGGACAAGGGGGCGTGGCAATAGGCGGGACAAGGGGGCGGGACAAGGGGAGTGTCAGTGGGCGGGACAAGGGGCGTGGCAGTGGGCGGGACAAGGGGAGTGTCAGTAGGCGGGACAAGGGGCGTGGCAGTGGGCGGGACAAGGGGCGTGTCAGTAGGCGGGACAAGGGGGCGTGGCAGTGGGCGGGACAAGGGGGCGTGTCAGTAGGCGGGACAAGGGGCGTGGCAGTGGGCGGGACAAGGGGGCGTGGCAGTAGGCGGGTCAAGGGGGCGTTGCAGTAGGCGGGACAGGGGGCGTGGCAGTTTGCGGGACAAGGGGCGTGGCAGTGGGCGGAACAAGGGGGCGTGGCAATGGGCGGGACAAGGGGAGCGTCAGTGGGCGGGACAAGGGGAGTGTCAGTGGGCGGGACAAGGGGAGTGTCAGTGGGCGGGACAAGGGGCGTGGCAGTTTGCGGGACAAGGGGCGTGGCAGTGGGCGGGACAAGGGGAGTGTCAGTGGGCGGGACAAGGGGAGTGTCAGTGGGAGGGACAAGGGGAGTGTCAGTGGGAGGGACAAGGGGAGTGTCAGTGGGCGGGACAAGGGGAGTGTCAGTGGGTGGGACAAGGGGAGTGTCAGTGGGAGGGACAAGGGGAGTGTCAGTGGGCGGGACAAGGGGAGTGTCAGTGGGCGGGGTAACAAGGGGAGTGTCAGTGGGTGGGACAAGGGGAGTGTCAGTGGGAGGGACAAGGGGAGTGTCAGTGGGCGGGACAAGGGGAGTGTCAGTGGGCGGGGTAACAAGGGGAGTGTCAGTGGGCGGGACAAGGGGAGTGTTAGTGGGCGGGGTAACAAGGGGAGTGTCAGTGGGCGGGACAAGGGGAGTGTCAGTGGGCTGGGTAACAAGGTGGGCTAAGTTCCCGCAGGCAGCGTGTCCCCCTTCTTTAGCTCAGCTCAGCTCATGCTCATGTCATGTCATGTCATGTCTTTTGATAATCAAAGACTTTATATATATATATATCAGTATATATAAAGTCTTTTTGAATGCTGGGCTGCTGGGGCTGCTGGGGCTGCTGGAGCTGCTGCTGGGGAAGCTGGCAATGCTTGAGGCGGGCCCCTGTGGAATGCAGCCAGCCAGCCAGCCAGCTATTCCACAGGGCTCCCCTCTGGATTGTGTGTGTGTGTGTGTGTGTGTGTGGTGGGGTGCTGCAGGCTTACCTTGTGGCAGGCAGCAGGAGCCACACAGTGGGACCCTACCATAGTGCACCTTGGAAAAACACAACTGTACGCATCTTGGCAACAAGGCCACTTCACCCAGGGGTGTGTTTTATTTAGGCACCCAAACAAGGTGGGCTAGGTTCCCGCAGGCAGCGTGTCCCCCTTCTTTAGCTCAGCTCAGCTCATGTCATGTCATGTCTTTTGATAATCAAAGATTTTATATATATGTATAAATATATATAAAAGCTTTTTCAATGCTGGGGCTGCTGGGGCTGCTGCTGCGGTGGCTGCTGGTGTTGCTGGGGAAGCTGGCAATGGCAGTGGGTGGGACAAGGGGGCGGGACAAGGGGCGTGTCAGTGGGCGGGACAAGGGGCGTGGCAGTAGGCGGGACAAGGGGCGTGTCAGTAGGCGGGACAAGGGGGCGTGGCAGTAGGCGGGACAAGGGGGCGTGGCAGTAGGCGGGACAAGGGGGCGTGGCAGTGGGCGGGACAAGGGGCGTGGCAGTAGGCGGGACAAGGGGGCGTGGCAGTGGGCGGGACAAGGGGCGTGGCAGTGGGCGGGACAAGGGGGCGTGGCAGTAGGCGGGACAAGGGGGCGTGGCAGTAGGCGGGACAAGGGGGCGTGGCAGTGGGCGGGACAAGTGGCGTGGCAGTGGGCGGGACAAGGGGGCGTGTCAGTAGGCGGGACAAGGGGGCGTGGCAGTAGGCGGGGCAAGGGGCGGGACAAGGGGGCGTGGCAGTGGGCGGGACAAGGGGGCGTGGCAGTAGGCGGGACAAGGGGGCGGGACAAGGGGGCGTGTCATTAGGCGGGACAAGGGGCGTGTCAGTGGGCGGGACCAGGGGGCGTGGCAATAGGCGGGACAAGGGGGCGGGACAAGGGGCGTGGCAGTGGGCGGGACACGGGGGCGTGGCAATAGGCGGGACAAGGGGCGTGTCAGTAGGCGGGACAAGCGGCGTGGCAGTAGGCTTGACAAGGGGGCGTGGCAATAGGCGGGACAAGGGGGCGGGACAAGGGGAGTGTCAGTGGGCGGGACAAGGGGCGTGGCAGTGGGCGGGACAAGGGGGCGTGTCAGTAGGCGGGACAAGGGGCGTGGCAGTGGGCGGGACAAGGGGGCGTGGCAGTAGGCGGGACAAGGGGGCGTGGCAGTAGGCGGCGCAAGGGGCGGGACAAGGGGGCGTGGCAGTAGGCGGGACAAGGGGGCGTGGCAGTAGGCGGGACAAGGGGGCGTGGCAGTAGCCGGGACAAGGGACGTGTCAGTAGGCGGGACAAGGGGCGTGGCAGTAGGCGGGACAAGGGGCGTGGCAGTAGGCGGGACAAGAGGGCGTGGCAGTAGGCGGGACCATGGGGCGTGGCAGTGGGCGGGACAAGGGGCGTGGCAGTAGGCGGGACCAGGGGGCGTGGCAGTGGGCGGGACACGGGGGCGTGGCAATAGGCGGGACAAGGGGGCGGGACAAGGGGCGTGTCAGTAGGCGGGACAAGGGGGCGTGGCAGTGGGCGGGACAAGGGGCGTGGCAGTGGGCGGGACAAGGGGGCGTGTCAGTAGGCGGGACAAGGGGCGTGGCAGTGGGCGGGACAAGGGGGCGTGGCAGTAGGCGGGACAAGGGGGCGTGGCAGTAGGCGGCGCAAGGGGCGGGACAAGGGGGAGTGGCAGTGGGCGGGACAAGGAGGCGTGGCAGTAGGCGGGACAAGGGGCGGGACAAGGGGGTGTGGCAGTAGGCGGGACAAGGGGGCGTGGCAGTAGCCGGGACCAGGAACGTGGCAGTAGGCGGGACCAGGGGGCGTGGCAGTAGGCGGGACAAGAGGGCGTGGCAGTATGCGGGACAAGGGGCGTGGCAATCGGCGGGACAAGGGGGCGGGACAAGGGGCGTGGCAGTAGGCGGGACCAGGGGGCGTGGCAGTTTGCGGGACAAGGGGCGTGGCAGTTTGCGGGACAAGGGGCGTGGCAGTGGGCGGGACAAGGGGGCGTGGCAGTGGGCGGGACAAGGGGCGTGGCAGTGGGCGGGACAAGGGGGCGTGGCAGTAGGCGGGACAAGGGGGCGTGGCAGTAGGCGGGACAAGGGGGCGTGGCAGTAGGCGGGACAAGGGGGCGTGGCAGTAGGCGGGACAAGGGGCGTGGCAGTGGGCGGGACCAGGGGGCGTGGCAATAGGCGGGACAAGGGGGCGGGACAAGGGGCGTGGCAGTGGGCGGGACACGGGGGCGTGGCAATAGGCGGGACAAGGGGGCGGGACAAGGGGCGTGTCAGTAGGCGGGACAAGGGGCGTGGCAGTAAGCGTGACAAGGGGGCGTGGCAGTAGGCGGGACAAGGGGGCGGGACAAGGGGCGTGGCAGTAGGCGGGACAAGGGGGCGTGGCAATAGGCGGGACAAGGGGGCGGGACAAGGGGAGTGTCAGTGGGCGGGACAAGGGGCGTGGCAGTGGGCGGGACAAGGGGAGTGTCAGTAGGCGGGACAAGGGGCGTGGCAGTGGGCGGGACAAGGGGCGTGTCAGTAGGCGGGACAAGGGGGCGTGGCAGTGGGCGGGACAAGGGGGCGTGTCAGTAGGCGGGACAAGGGGCGTGGCAGTGGGCGGGACAAGGGGGCGTGGCAGTAGGCGGGACAAGGGGGCGTGGCAGTAGGCGGGTCAAGGGGGCGTTGCAGTAGGCGGGACAGGGGGCGTGGCAGTTTGCGGGACAAGGGGCGTGGCAGTGGGCGGAACAAGGGGGCGTGGCAATGGGCGGGACAAGGGGAGCGTCAGTGGGCGGGACAAGGGGAGTGTCAGTGGGCGGGACAAGGGGAGTGTCAGTGGGCGGGACAAGGGGCGTGGCAGTTTGCGGGACAAGGGGCGTGGCAGTGGGCGGGACAAGGGGAGTGTCAGTGGGAGGGACAAGGGGAGTGTCAGTGGGAGGGACAAGGGGAGTGTCAGTGGGCGGGACAAGGGGAGTGTCAGTGGGTGGGACAAGGGGAGTGTCAGTGGGAGGGACAAGGGGAGTGTCAGTGGGCGGGACAAGGGGAGTGTCAGTGGGCGGGGTAACAAGGGGAGTGTCAGTGGGTGGGACAAGGGGAGTGTCAGTGGGAGGGACAAGGGGAGTGTCAGTGGGCGGGACAAGGGGAGTGTCAGTGGGCGGGGTAACAAGGGGAGTGTCAGTGGGCGGGACAAGGGGAGTGTTAGTGGGCGGGGTAACAAGGGGAGTGTCAGTGGGCGGGACAAGGGGAGTGTCAGTGGGCTGGGTAACAAGGTGGGCTAAGTTCCCGCAGGCAGCGTGTCCCCCTTCTTTAGCTCAGCTCAGCTCATGCTCATGTCATGTCATGTCATGTCTTTTGATAATCAAAGACTTTATATATATATATATCAGTATATATAAAGTCTTTTTGAATGCTGGGCTGCTGGGGCTGCTGGGGCTGCTGGAGCTGCTGCTGGGGAAGCTGGCAATGCTTGAGGCGGGCCCCTGTGGAATGCAGCCAGCCAGCCAGCCAGCTATTCCACAGGGCTCCCCTCTGGATTGTGTGTGTGTGTGTGTGTGTGTGTGGTGGGGTGCTGCAGGCTTACCTTGTGGCAGGCAGCAGGAGCCACACAGTGGGACCCTACCATAGTGCACCTTGGAAAAACACAACTGTACGCATCTTGGCAACAAGGCCACTTCACCCAGGGGTGTGTTTTATTTAGGCACCCAAACAAGGTGGGCTAGGTTCCCGCAGGCAGCGTGTCCCCCTTCTTTAGCTCAGCTCAGCTCATGTCATGTCATGTCTTTTGATAATCAAAGATTTTATATATATGTATAAATATATATAAAAGCTTTTTCAATGCTGGGGCTGCTGGGGCTGCTGCTGCTGGGGCTGCTGGTGTTGCTGGGGAAGCTGGCAATGGCAGTGGGTGGGACAAGGGGGCGGGACAAGGGGCGTGTCAGTGGGCGGGACAAGGGGCGTGGCAGTAGGCGGGACAAGGGGCGTGTCAGTAGGCGGGACAAGGGGGCGTGGCAGTAGGCGGGACAAGGGGGCGTGGCAGTAGGCGGGACAAGGGGGCGTGGCAGTGGGCGGGACAAGGGGCGTGGCAGTAGGCGGGACAAGGGGGCGTGGCAGTGGGCGGGACAAGGGGCGTGGCAGTGGGCGGGACAAGGGGGCGTGGCAGTAGGCGGGACAAGGGGGCGTGGCAGTAGGCGGGACAAGGGGGCGTGGCAGTGGGCGGGACAAGTGGCGTGGCAGTGGGCGGGACAAGGGGGCGTGTCAGTAGGCGGGACAAGGGGGCGTGGCAGTAGGCGGGGCAAGGGGCGGGACAAGGGGGCGTGGCAGTGGGCGGGACAAGGGGGCGTGGCAGTAGGCGGGACAAGGGGGCGGGACAAGGGGGCGTGTCATTAGGCGGGACAAGGGGCGTGTCAGTGGGCGGGACCAGGGGGCGTGGCAATAGGCGGGACAAGGGGGCGGGACAAGGGGCGTGGCAGTGGGCGGGACACGGGGGCGTGGCAATAGGCGGGACAAGGGGCGTGTCAGTAGGCGGGACAAGCGGCGTGGCAGTAGGCTTGACAAGGGGGCGTGGCAATAGGCGGGACAAGGGGGCGGGACAAGGGGAGTGTCAGTGGGCGGGACAAGGGGCGTGGCAGTGGGCGGGACAAGGGGGCGTGTCAGTAGGCGGGACAAGGGGCGTGGCAGTGGGCGGGACAAGGGGGCGTGGCAGTAGGCGGGACAAGGGGGCGTGGCAGTAGGCGGCGCAAGGGGCGGGACAAGGGGGCGTGGCAGTAGGCGGGACAAGGGGGCGTGGCAGTAGGCGGGACAAGGGGGCGTGGCAGTAGCCGGGACAAGGGACGTGTCAGTAGGCGGGACAAGGGGCGTGGCAGTAGGCGGGACAAGGGGCGTGGCAGTAGGCGGGACAAGAGGGCGTGGCAGTAGGCGGGACCATGGGGCGTGGCAGTGGGCGGGACAAGGGGCGTGGCAGTAGGCGGGACCAGGGGGCGTGGCAGTGGGCGGGACACGGGGGCGTGGCAATAGGCGGGACAAGGGGGCGGGACAAGGGGCGTGTCAGTAGGCGGGACAAGGGGGCGTGGCAGTGGGCGGGACAAGGGGCGTGGCAGTGGGCGGGACAAGGGGGCGTGTCAGTAGGCGGGACAAGGGGCGTGGCAGTAGGCGGGTCAAGGGGGCGTTGCAGTAGGCGGGTCAAGGGGGCGTTGCAGTAGGCGGGACAGGGGGCGTGGCAGTTTGCGGGACAAGGGGCGTGGCAGTGGGCGGAACAAGGGGGCGTGGCAATGGGCGGGACAAGGGGAGCGTCAGTGGGCGGGACAAGGGGAGTGTCAGTGGGCGGGACAAGGGGAGTGTCAGTGGGCGGGACAAGGGGCGTGGCAGTTTGCGGGACAAGGGGCGTGGCAGTGGGCGGGACAAGGGGAGTGTCAGTGGGCGGGACAAGGGGAGTGTCAGTGGGAGGGACAAGGGGAGTGTCAGTGGGAGGGACAAGGGGAGTGTCAGTGGGCGGGACAAGGGGAGTGTCAGTGGGTGGGACAAGGGGAGTGTCAGTGGGAGGGACAAGGGGAGTGTCAGTGGGCGGGACAAGGGGAGTGTCAGTGGGCGGGGTAACAAGGGGAGTGTCAGTGGGTGGGACAAGGGGAGTGTCAGTGGGAGGGACAAGGGGAGTGTCAGTGGGCGGGACAAGGGGAGTGTCAGTGGGCGGGGTAACAAGGGGAGTGTCAGTGGGCGGGACAAGGGGAGTGTTAGTGGGCGGGGTAACAAGGGGAGTGTCAGTGGGCGGGACAAGGGGAGTGTCAGTGGGCTGGGTAACAAGGTGGGCTAAGTTCCCGCAGGCAGCGTGTCCCCCTTCTTTAGCTCAGCTCAGCTCATGCTCATGTCATGTCATGTCATGTCTTTTGATAATCAAAGACTTTATATATATATATATCAGTATATATAAAGTCTTTTTGAATGCTGGGCTGCTGGGGCTGCTGGGGCTGCTGGAGCTGCTGCTGGGGAAGCTGGCAATGCTTGAGGCGGGCCCCTGTGGAATGCAGCCAGCCAGCCAGCCAGCTATTCCACAGGGCTCCCCTCTGGATTGTGTGTGTGTGTGTGTGTGTGTGTGGTGGGGTGCTGCAGGCTTACCTTGTGGCAGGCAGCAGGAGCCACACAGTGGGACCCTACCATAGTGCACCTTGGAAAAACACAACTGTACGCATCTTGGCAACAAGGCCACTTCACCCAGGGGTGTGTTTTATTTAGGCACCCAAACAAGGTGGGCTAGGTTCCCGCAGGCAGCGTGTCCCCCTTCTTTAGCTCAGCTCAGCTCATGTCATGTCATGTCTTTTGATAATCAAAGATTTTATATATATGTATAAATATATATAAAAGCTTTTTCAATGCTGGGGCTGCTGGGGCTGCTGCTGCTGGGGCTGCTGGTGTTGCTGGGGAAGCTGGCAATGGCAGTGGGTGGGACAAGGGGGCGGGACAAGGGGCGTGTCAGTGGGCGGGACAAGGGGCGTGGCAGTAGGCGGGACAAGGGGCGTGTCAGTAGGCGGGACAAGGGGGCGTGGCAGTAGGCGGGACAAGGGGGCGTGGCAGTAGGCGGGACAAGGGGGCGTGGCAGTGGGCGGGACAAGGGGCGTGGCAGTAGGCGGGACAAGGGGGCGTGGCAGTGGGCGGGACAAGGGGCGTGGCAGTGGGCGGGACAAGGGGGCGTGGCAGTAGGCGGGACAAGGGGGCGTGGCAGTAGGCGGGACAAGGGGGCGTGGCAGTGGGCGGGACAAGTGGCGTGGCAGTGGGCGGGACAAGGGGGCGTGTCAGTAGGCGGGACAAGGGGGCGTGGCAGTAGGCGGGGCAAGGGGCGGGACAAGGGGGCGTGGCAGTGGGCGGGACAAGGGGGCGTGGCAGTAGGCGGGACAAGGGGGCGGGACAAGGGGGCGTGTCATTAGGCGGGACAAGGGGCGTGTCAGTGGGCGGGACCAGGGGGCGTGGCAATAGGCGGGACAAGGGGGCGGGACAAGGGGCGTGGCAGTGGGCGGGACACGGGGGCGTGGCAATAGGCGGGACAAGGGGCGTGTCAGTAGGCGGGACAAGCGGCGTGGCAGTAGGCTTGACAAGGGGGCGTGGCAATAGGCGGGACAAGGGGGCGGGACAAGGGGAGTGTCAGTGGGCGGGACAAGGGGCGTGGCAGTGGGCGGGACAAGGGGGCGTGTCAGTAGGCGGGACAAGGGGCGTGGCAGTGGGCGGGACAAGGGGGCGTGGCAGTAGGCGGGACAAGGGGGCGTGGCAGTAGGCGGCGCAAGGGGCGGGACAAGGGGGCGTGGCAGTAGGCGGGACAAGGGGGCGTGGCAGTAGGCGGGACAAGGGGGCGTGGCAGTAGCCGGGACAAGGGACGTGTCAGTAGGCGGGACAAGGGGCGTGGCAGTAGGCGGGACAAGGGGCGTGGCAGTAGGCGGGACAAGAGGGCGTGGCAGTAGGCGGGACCATGGGGCGTGGCAGTGGGCGGGACAAGGGGCGTGGCAGTAGGCGGGACCAGGGGGCGTGGCAGTGGGCGGGACACGGGGGCGTGGCAATAGGCGGGACAAGGGGGCGGGACAAGGGGCGTGTCAGTAGGCGGGACAAGGGGGCGTGGCAGTGGGCGGGACAAGGGGCGTGGCAGTGGGCGGGACAAGGGGGCGTGTCAGTAGGCGGGACAAGGGGCGTGGCAGTGGGCGGGACAAGGGGGCGTGGCAGTAGGCGGGACAAGGGGGCGTGGCAGTAGGCGGCGCAAGGGGCGGGACAAGGGGGAGTGGCAGTGGGCGGGACAAGGAGGCGTGGCAGTAGGCGGGACAAGGGGCGGGACAAGGGGGTGTGGCAGTAGGCGGGACAAGGGGGCGTGGCAGTAGCCGGGACCAGGAACGTGGCAGTAGGCGGGACCAGGGGGCGTGGCAGTAGGCGGGACAAGAGGGCGTGGCAGTATGCGGGACAAGGGGCGTGGCAATCGGCGGGACAAGGGGGCGGGACAAGGGGCGTGGCAGTAGGCGGGACCAGGGGGCGTGGCAGTTTGCGGGACAAGGGGCGTGGCAGTTTGCGGGACAAGGGGCGTGGCAGTGGGCGGGACAAGGGGGCGTGGCAGTGGGCGGGACAAGGGGCGTGGCAGTGGGCGGGACAAGGGGGCGTGGCAGTAGGCGGGACAAGGGGGCGTGGCAGTAGGCGGGACAAGGGGGCGTGGCAGTAGGCGGGACAAGGGGGCGTGGCAGTAGGCGGGACAAGGGGCGTGGCAGTGGGCGGGACCAGGGGGCGTGGCAATAGGCGGGACAAGGGGGCGGGACAAGGGGCGTGGCAGTGGGCGGGACACGGGGGCGTGGCAATAGGCGGGACAAGGGGGCGGGACAAGGGGCGTGTCAGTAGGCGGGACAAGGGGCGTGGCAGTAAGCGTGACAAGGGGGCGTGGCAGTAGGCGGGACAAGGGGGCGGGACAAGGGGCGTGGCAGTAGGCGGGACAAGGGGGCGTGGCAATAGGCGGGACAAGGGGGCGGGACAAGGGGAGTGTCAGTGGGCGGGACAAGGGGCGTGGCAGTGGGCGGGACAAGGGGAGTGTCAGTAGGCGGGACAAGGGGCGTGGCAGTGGGCGGGACAAGGGGCGTGTCAGTAGGCGGGACAAGGGGGCGTGGCAGTGGGCGGGACAAGGGGGCGTGTCAGTAGGCGGGACAAGGGGCGTGGCAGTGGGCGGGACAAGGGGGCGTGGCAGTAGGCGGGACAAGGGGGCGTGGCAGTAGGCGGGTCAAGGGGGCGTTGCAGTAGGCGGGACAGGGGGCGTGGCAGTTTGCGGGACAAGGGGCGTGGCAGTGGGCGGAACAAGGGGGCGTGGCAATGGGCGGGACAAGGGGAGCGTCAGTGGGCGGGACAAGGGGAGTGTCAGTGGGCGGGACAAGGGGAGTGTCAGTGGGCGGGACAAGGGGCGTGGCAGTTTGCGGGACAAGGGGCGTGGCAGTGGGCGGGACAAGGGGAGTGTCAGTGGGAGGGACAAGGGGAGTGTCAGTGGGAGGGACAAGGGGAGTGTCAGTGGGCGGGACAAGGGGAGTGTCAGTGGGTGGGACAAGGGGAGTGTCAGTGGGAGGGACAAGGGGAGTGTCAGTGGGCGGGACAAGGGGAGTGTCAGTGGGCGGGGTAACAAGGGGAGTGTCAGTGGGTGGGACAAGGGGAGTGTCAGTGGGAGGGACAAGGGGAGTGTCAGTGGGCGGGACAAGGGGAGTGTCAGTGGGCGGGGTAACAAGGGGAGTGTCAGTGGGCGGGACAAGGGGAGTGTTAGTGGGCGGGGTAACAAGGGGAGTGTCAGTGGGCGGGACAAGGGGAGTGTCAGTGGGCTGGGTAACAAGGTGGGCTAAGTTCCCGCAGGCAGCGTGTCCCCCTTCTTTAGCTCAGCTCAGCTCATGCTCATGTCATGTCATGTCATGTCTTTTGATAATCAAAGACTTTATATATATATATATCAGTATATATAAAGTCTTTTTGAATGCTGGGCTGCTGGGGCTGCTGGGGCTGCTGGAGCTGCTGCTGGGGAAGCTGGCAATGCTTGAGGCGGGCCCCTGTGGAATGCAGCCAGCCAGCCAGCCAGCTATTCCACAGGGCTCCCCTCTGGATTGTGTGTGTGTGTGTGTGTGTGTGTGGTGGGGTGCTGCAGGCTTACCTTGTGGCAGGCAGCAGGAGCCACACAGTGGGACCCTACCATAGTGCACCTTGGAAAAACACAACTGTACGCATCTTGGCAACAAGGCCACTTCACCCAGGGGTGTGTTTTATTTAGGCACCCAAACAAGGTGGGCTAGGTTCCCGCAGGCAGCGTGTCCCCCTTCTTTAGCTCAGCTCAGCTCATGCTCATGTCATGTCATGTCTTTTGATAATCAAAGATTTTATATATATGTATAAATATATATAAAAGCTTTTTCAATGCTGGGGCTGCTGGGGCTGCTGCTGCTGGGGCTGCTGGTGTTGCTGGGGAAGCTGGCAATGGCAGTGGGTGGGACAAGGGGGCGGGACAAGGGGGCGTGGTAGTAGGCGGGACAAGGGGGCGTGGCAGTGGGCGGGACAAGGGGCGTGGCAGTAGGCGGGACAAGGGGCGTGTCAGTAGGCGGGACAAGGGGGCGTGGCAGTGGGCGGGACAAGGGGCGTGGCAGTAGGCGGGACAAGGGGCGTGTCAGTAGGCGGGACAAGGGGGCGTGGCAGTAGGCTGGACAAGGGGGCGTGGCAGTGGGCGGGACAAGGGGCGTGGCAGTAGGCGGGACAAGGGGCGTGTCAGTAGGCGGGACAAGGGGGCGTGGCAGTAGGCGGGACAAGGGGGCGTGGCAGTAGGCGGGACAAGGGGGCGTGGCAGTGGGCGGGACAAGGGGCGTGGCAGTAGGCGGGACAAGGGGGCGTGGCAGTGGGCGGGACAAGGGGCGTGGCAGTGGGCGGGACAAGGGGGCGTGGCAGTAGGCGGGACAAGGGGGCGTGGCAGTGGGCGGGACAAGGGGCGTGGCAGTGGGCGGGACAAGGGGGCGTGGCAGTAGGCGGGACAAGGGGGCGTGGCAGTAGGCGGGACAAGGGGGCGTGGCAGTGGGCGGGACAAGTGGCGTGGCAGTGGGCGGGACAAGGGGGCGTGTCAGTAGGCGGGACAAGGGGGCGTGGCAGTAGGCGGGACAAGGGGGCGTGGCAGTAGGCGGGACAAGGGGGCGTGGCAGTGGGCGGGACAAGGGGCGTGGCAGTAGGCGGGACAAGGGGGCGTGGCAGTGGGCGGGACAAGGGGCGTGGCAGTGGGCGGGACAAGGGGGCGTGGCAGTAGGCGGGACAAGGGGGCGTGGCAGTAGGCGGGACAAGGGGGCGTGGCAGTAGGCGGGACAAGGGGGCGTGGCAGTGGGCGGGACAAGTGGCGTGGCAGTGGGCGGGACAAGGGGGCGTGTCAGTAGGCGGGACAAGGGGGCGTGGCAGTAGGCGGGGCAAGGGGCGGGACAAGGGGGCGTGGCAGTGGGCGGGACAAGGGGGCGTGGCAGTAGGCGGGACAAGGGGGCGGGACAAGGGGGCGTGTCATTAGGCGGGACAAGGGGCGTGTCAGTGGGCGGGACCAGGGGGCGTGGCAATAGGCGGGACAAGGGGGCGGGACAAGGGGCGTGGCAGTGGGCGGGACACGGGGGCGTGGCAATAGGCGGGACAAGGGGCGTGTCAGTAGGCGGGACAAGCGGCGTGGCAGTAGGCTTGACAAGGGGGCGTGGCAATAGGCGGGACAAGGGGGCGGGACAAGGGGAGTGTCAGTGGGCGGGACAAGGGGCGTGGCAGTGGGCGGGACAAGGGGGCGTGTCAGTAGGCGGGACAAGGGGCGTGGCAGTGGGCGGGACAAGGGGGGACAAGGGGGCGTGGCAGTAGGCGGGACAAGGGGCGTGGCAGTGGGCGGGACCAGGGGGCGTGGCAATAGGCGGGGCAAGGGGGCGGGACAAGGGGCGTGGCAGTGGGCGGGACACGGGGGCGTGGCAATAGGCGGGACAAGGGGCGTGTCAGTAGGCGGGACAAGCGGCGTGGCAGTAGGCTTGACAAGGGGGCGTGGCAATAGGCGGGACAAGGGGGCGGGACAAGGGGAGTGTCAGTGGGCGGGACAAGGGGCGTGGCAGTGGGCGGGACAAGGGGGCGTGTCAGTAGGCGGGACAAGGGGCGTGGCAGTGGGCGGGACAAGGGGGCGTGGCAGTAGGCGGGACAAGGGGGCGTGGCAGTAGGCGGCGCAAGGGGCGGGACAAGGGGGCGTGGCAGTAGGCGGGACAAGGGGGCGTGGCAGTAGGCGGGACAAGGGGGCGTGGCAGTAGCCGGGACAAGGGACGTGTCAGTAGGCGGGACAAGGGGCGTGGCAGTAGGCGGGACAAGGGGCGTGGCAGTAGGCGGGACAAGAGGGCGTGGCAGTAGGCGGGACCATGGGGCGTGGCAGTAGGCGGGACAAGGGGCGTGGCAGTGGGCGGGACAAGGGGGCGTGGCAGTAGGCGGGACAAGGGGGCGTGGCAGTAGGCGGCGCAAGGGGCGGGACAAGGGGGAGTGGCAGTGGGCGGGACAAGGAGGCGTGGCAGTAGGCGGGACAAGGGGCGGGACAAGGGGGTGTGGCAGTAGGCGGGACAAGGGGGCGTGGCAGTAGCCGGGACCAGGAACGTGGCAGTAGGCGGGACCAGGGGGCGTGGCAGTAGGCGGGACAAGAGGGCGTGGCAGTATGCGGGACAAGGGGCGTGGCAATCGGCGGGACAAGGGGGCGGGACAAGGGGCGTGGCAGTAGGCGGGACCAGGGGGCGTGGCAGTTTGCGGGACAAGGGGCGTGGCAGTTTGCGGGACAAGGGGCGTGGCAGTGGGCGGGACAAGGGGGCGTGGCAGTGGGCGGGACAAGGGGCGTGGCAGTGGGCGGGACAAGGGGGCGTGGCAGTAGGCGGGACAAGGGGGCGTGGCAGTAGGCGGGACAAGGGGGCGTGGCAGTAGGCGGGACAAGGGGGCGTGGCAGTAGGCGGGACAAGGGGCGTGGCAGTGGGCGGGACCAGGGGGCGTGGCAATAGGCGGGACAAGGGGGCGGGACAAGGGGCGTGGCAGTGGGCGGGACACGGGGGCGTGGCAATAGGCGGGACAAGGGGGCGGGACAAGGGGCGTGTCAGTAGGCGGGACAAGGGGCGTGGCAGTAAGCGTGACAAGGGGGCGTGGCAGTAGGCGGGACAAGGGGGCGGGACAAGGGGCGTGGCAGTAGGCGGGACAAGGGGGCGTGGCAATAGGCGGGACAAGGGGGCGGGACAAGGGGAGTGTCAGTGGGCGGGACAAGGGGCGTGGCAGTGGGCGGGACAAGGGGAGTGTCAGTAGGCGGGACAAGGGGCGTGGCAGTGGGCGGGACAAGGGGCGTGTCAGTAGGCGGGACAAGGGGGCGTGGCAGTGGGCGGGACAAGGGGGCGTGTCAGTAGGCGGGACAAGGGGCGTGGCAGTGGGCGGGACAAGGGGGCGTGGCAGTAGGCGGGACAAGGGGGCGTGGCAGTAGGCGGGTCAAGGGGGCGTTGCAGTAGGCGGGACAGGGGGCGTGGCAGTTTGCGGGACAAGGGGCGTGGCAGTGGGCGGAACAAGGGGGCGTGGCAATGGGCGGGACAAGGGGAGCGTCAGTGGGCGGGACAAGGGGAGTGTCAGTGGGCGGGACAAGGGGAGTGTCAGTGGGCGGGACAAGGGGCGTGGCAGTTTGCGGGACAAGGGGCGTGGCAGTGGGCGGGACAAGGGGAGTGTCAGTGGGAGGGACAAGGGGAGTGTCAGTGGGAGGGACAAGGGGAGTGTCAGTGGGCGGGACAAGGGGAGTGTCAGTGGGTGGGACAAGGGGAGTGTCAGTGGGAGGGACAAGGGGAGTGTCAGTGGGCGGGACAAGGGGAGTGTCAGTGGGCGGGGTAACAAGGGGAGTGTCAGTGGGTGGGACAAGGGGAGTGTCAGTGGGAGGGACAAGGGGAGTGTCAGTGGGCGGGACAAGGGGAGTGTCAGTGGGCGGGGTAACAAGGGGAGTGTCAGTGGGCGGGACAAGGGGAGTGTTAGTGGGCGGGGTAACAAGGGGAGTGTCAGTGGGCGGGACAAGGGGAGTGTCAGTGGGCTGGGTAACAAGGTGGGCTAAGTTCCCGCAGGCAGCGTGTCCCCCTTCTTTAGCTCAGCTCAGCTCATGCTCATGTCATGTCATGTCATGTCTTTTGATAATCAAAGACTTTATATATATATATATCAGTATATATAAAGTCTTTTTGAATGCTGGGCTGCTGGGGCTGCTGGGGCTGCTGGAGCTGCTGCTGGGGAAGCTGGCAATGCTTGAGGCGGGCCCCTGTGGAATGCAGCCAGCCAGCCAGCCAGCTATTCCACAGGGCTCCCCTCTGGATTGTGTGTGTGTGTGTGTGTGTGTGTGGTGGGGTGCTGCAGGCTTACCTTGTGGCAGGCAGCAGGAGCCACACAGTGGGACCCTACCATAGTGCACCTTGGAAAAACACAACTGTACGCATCTTGGCAACAAGGCCACTTCACCCAGGGGTGTGTTTTATTTAGGCACCCAAACAAGGTGGGCTAGGTTCCCGCAGGCAGCGTGTCCCCCTTCTTTAGCTCAGCTCAGCTCATGCTCATGTCATGTCATGTCTTTTGATAATCAAAGATTTTATATATATGTATAAATATATATAAAAGCTTTTTCAATGCTGGGGCTGCTGGGGCTGCTGCTGCTGGGGCTGCTGGTGTTGCTGGGGAAGCTGGCAATGGCAGTGGGTGGGACAAGGGGGCGGGACAAGGGGGCGTGGTAGTAGGCGGGACAAGGGGGCGTGGCAGTGGGCGGGACAAGGGGCGTGGCAGTAGGCGGGACAAGGGGCGTGTCAGTAGGCGGGACAAGGGGGCGTGGCAGTGGGCGGGACAAGGGGCGTGGCAGTAGGCGGGACAAGGGGCGTGTCAGTAGGCGGGACAAGGGGGCGTGGCAGTAGGCTGGACAAGGGGGCGTGGCAGTGGGCGGGACAAGGGGCGTGGCAGTAGGCGGGACAAGGGGCGTGTCAGTAGGCGGGACAAGGGGGCGTGGCAGTAGGCGGGACAAGGGGGCGTGGCAGTAGGCGGGACAAGGGGGCGTGGCAGTGGGCGGGACAAGGGGCGTGGCAGTAGGCGGGACAAGGGGGCGTGGCAGTGGGCGGGACAAGGGGCGTGGCAGTGGGCGGGACAAGGGGGCGTGGCAGTAGGCGGGACAAGGGGGCGTGGCAGTGGGCGGGACAAGGGGCGTGGCAGTGGGCGGGACAAGGGGGCGTGGCAGTAGGCGGGACAAGGGGGCGTGGCAGTAGGCGGGACAAGGGGGCGTGGCAGTGGGCGGGACAAGTGGCGTGGCAGTGGGCGGGACAAGGGGGCGTGTCAGTAGGCGGGACAAGGGGGCGTGGCAGTAGGCGGGACAAGGGGGCGTGGCAGTAGGCGGGACAAGGGGGCGTGGCAGTGGGCGGGACAAGGGGCGTGGCAGTAGGCGGGACAAGGGGGCGTGGCAGTGGGCGGGACAAGGGGCGTGGCAGTGGGCGGGACAAGGGGGCGTGGCAGTAGGCGGGACAAGGGGGCGTGGCAGTAGGCGGGACAAGGGGGCGTGGCAGTAGGCGGGACAAGGGGGCGTGGCAGTGGGCGGGACAAGTGGCGTGGCAGTGGGCGGGACAAGGGGGCGTGTCAGTAGGCGGGACAAGGGGGCGTGGCAGTAGGCGGGGCAAGGGGCGGGACAAGGGGGCGTGGCAGTGGGCGGGACAAGGGGGCGTGGCAGTAGGCGGGACAAGGGGGCGGGACAAGGGGGCGTGTCATTAGGCGGGACAAGGGGCGTGTCAGTGGGCGGGACCAGGGGGCGTGGCAATAGGCGGGACAAGGGGGCGGGACAAGGGGCGTGGCAGTGGGCGGGACACGGGGGCGTGGCAATAGGCGGGACAAGGGGCGTGTCAGTAGGCGGGACAAGCGGCGTGGCAGTAGGCTTGACAAGGGGGCGTGGCAATAGGCGGGACAAGGGGGCGGGACAAGGGGAGTGTCAGTGGGCGGGACAAGGGGCGTGGCAGTGGGCGGGACAAGGGGGCGTGTCAGTAGGCGGGACAAGGGGCGTGGCAGTGGGCGGGACAAGGGGGGACAAGGGGGCGTGGCAGTAGGCGGGACAAGGGGCGTGGCAGTGGGCGGGACCAGGGGGCGTGGCAATAGGCGGGGCAAGGGGGCGGGACAAGGGGCGTGGCAGTGGGCGGGACACGGGGGCGTGGCAATAGGCGGGACAAGGGGCGTGTCAGTAGGCGGGACAAGCGGCGTGGCAGTAGGCTTGACAAGGGGGCGTGGCAATAGGCGGGACAAGGGGGCGGGACAAGGGGAGTGTCAGTGGGCGGGACAAGGGGCGTGGCAGTGGGCGGGACAAGGGGGCGTGTCAGTAGGCGGGACAAGGGGCGTGGCAGTGGGCGGGACAAGGGGGCGTGGCAGTAGGCGGGACAAGGGGGCGTGGCAGTAGGCGGCGCAAGGGGCGGGACAAGGGGGCGTGGCAGTAGGCGGGACAAGGGGGCGTGGCAGTAGGCGGGACAAGGGGGCGTGGCAGTAGCCGGGACAAGGGACGTGTCAGTAGGCGGGACAAGGGGCGTGGCAGTAGGCGGGACAAGGGGCGTGGCAGTAGGCGGGACAAGAGGGCGTGGCAGTAGGCGGGACCATGGGGCGTGGCAGTAGGCGGGACAAGGGGCGTGGCAGTGGGCGGGACAAGGGGCGTGGCAGTAGGCGGGACCAGGGGGCGTGGCAGTGGGCGGGACACGGGGGCGTGGCAATAGGCGGGACAAGGGGGCGGGACAAGGGGCGTGTCAGTAGGCGGGACAAGGGGGCGTGGCAGTGGGCGGGACAAGGGGGCGTGTCAGTAGGCGGGACAAGGGGCGTGGCAGTGGGCGGGACAAGGGGGCGTGGCAGTAGGCGGGACAAGGGGGCGTGGCAGTAGGCGGCGCAAGGGGCGGGACAAGGGGGAGTGGCAGTGGGCGGGACAAGGAGGCGTGGCAGTAGGCGGGACAAGGGGCGGGACAAGGGGGCGTGGCAGTAGGCGGGACAAGGGGGCGTGGCAGTAGCCGGGACCAGGAACGTGGCAGTAGGCGGGACCAGGGGGCGTGGCAGTAGGCGGGACAAGAGGGCGTGGCAGTATGCGGGACAAGGGGCGTGGCAATCGGCGGGACAAGGGGGCGGGACAAGGGGCGTGGCAGTAGGCGGGACCAGGGGGCGTGGCAGTTTGCGGGACAAGGGGCGTGGCAGTTTGCGGGACAAGGGGCGTGGCAGTGGGCGGGACAAGGGGGCGTGGCAGTGGGCGGGACAAGGGGCGTGGCAGTGGGCGGGACAAGGGGGCGTGTCAGTAGGCGGGACAAGGGGGCGTGGCAGTAGGCGGGACAAGGGGGCGTGGCAGTAGGCGGGACAAGGGGGCGTGGCAGTAGGCGGGACAAGGGGCGTGGCAGTGGGCGGGACCAGGGGGCGTGGCAATAGGCGGGACAAGGGGGCGGGACAAGGGGCGTGGCAGTGGGCGGGACACGGGGGCGTGGCAATAGGCGGGACAAGGGGGCGGGACAAGGGGCGTGTCAGTAGGCGGGACAAGGGGCGTGGCAGTAAGCGTGACAAGGGGGCGTGGCAGTAGGCGGGACAAGGGGGCGGGACAAGGGGCGTGGCAGTAGGCGGGACAAGGGGGCGTGGCAATAGGCGGGACAAGGGGGCGGGACAAGGGGAGTGTCAGTGGGCGGGACAAGGGGCGTGGCAGTGGGCGGGACAAGGGGAGTGTCAGTAGGCGGGACAAGGGGCGTGGCAGTGGGCGGGACAAGGGGCGTGTCAGTAGGCGGGACAAGGGGGCGTGGCAGTGGGCGGGACAAGGGGGCGTGTCAGTAGGCGGGACAAGGGGCGTGGCAGTGGGCGGGACAAGGGGGCGTGGCAGTAGGCGGGTCAAGGGGGCGTTGCAGTAGGCGGGACAGGGGGCGTGGCAGTTTGCGGGACAAGGGGCGTGGCAGTGGGCGGAACAAGGGGGCGTGGCAATGGGCGGGACAAGGGGAGCGTCAGTGGGCGGGACAAGGGGAGTGTCAGTGGGCGGGACAAGGGGAGTGTCAGTGGGCGGGACAAGGGGCGTGGCAGTTTGCGGGACAAGGGGCGTGGCAGTGGGCGGGACAAGGGGAGTGTCAGTGGGCGGGACAAGGGGAGTGTCAGTGGGAGGGACAAGGGGAGTGTCAGTGGGAGGGACAAGGGGAGTGTCAGTGGGCGGGACAAGGGGAGTGTCAGTGGGTGGGACAAGGGGAGTGTCAGTGGGAGGGACAAGGGGAGTGTCAGTGGGCGGGACAAGGGGAGTGTCAGTGGGCGGGGTAACAAGGGGAGTGTCAGTGGGTGGGACAAGGGGAGTGTCAGTGGGAGGGACAAGGGGAGTGTCAGTGGGCGGGACAAGGGGAGTGTCAGTGGGCGGGGTAACAAGGGGAGTGTCAGTGGGCGGGACAAGGGGAGTGTTAGTGGGCGGGGTAACAAGGGGAGTGTCAGTGGGCGGGACAAGGGGAGTGTCAGTGGGCTGGGTAACAAGGTGGGCTAAGTTCCCGCAGGCAGCGTGTCCCCCTTCTTTAGCTCAGCTCAGCTCATGCTCATGTCATGTCATGTCATGTCTTTTGATAATCAAAGACTTTATATATATATATATCAGTATATATAAAGTCTTTTTGAATGCTGGGCTGCTGGGGCTGCTGGGGCTGCTGGAGCTGCTGCTGGGGAAGCTGGCAATGCTTGAGGCGGGCCCCTGTGGAATGCAGCCAGCCAGCCAGCCAGCTATTCCACAGGGCTCCCCTCTGGATTGTGTGTGTGTGTGTGTGTGTGTGTGGTGGGGTGCTGCAGGCTTACCTTGTGGCAGGCAGCAGGAGCCACACAGTGGGACCCTACCATAGTGCACCTTGGAAAAACACAACTGTACGCATCTTGGCAACAAGGCCACTTCACCCAGGGGTGTGTTTTATTTAGGCACCCAAACAAGGTGGGCTAGGTTCCCGCAGGCAGCGTGTCCCCCTTCTTTAGCTCAGCTCAGCTCATGTCATGTCATGTCTTTTGATAATCAAAGATTTTATATATATGTATAAATATATATAAAAGCTTTTTCAATGCTGGGGCTGCTGGGGCTGCTGCTGCTGGGGCTGCTGGTGTTGCTGGGGAAGCTGGCAATGGCAGTGGGTGGGACAAGGGGGCGGGACAAGGGGCGTGTCAGTGGGCGGGACAAGGGGCGTGGCAGTAGGCGGGACAAGGGGCGTGTCAGTAGGCGGGACAAGGGGGCGTGGCAGTAGGCGGGACAAGGGGGCGTGGCAGTAGGCGGGACAAGGGGGCGTGGCAGTGGGCGGGACAAGGGGCGTGGCAGTAGGCGGGACAAGGGGGCGTGGCAGTGGGCGGGACAAGGGGCGTGGCAGTGGGCGGGACAAGGGGGCGTGGCAGTAGGCGGGACAAGGGGGCGTGGCAGTAGGCGGGACAAGGGGGCGTGGCAGTGGGCGGGACAAGTGGCGTGGCAGTGGGCGGGACAAGGGGGCGTGTCAGTAGGCGGGACAAGGGGGCGTGGCAGTAGGCGGGGCAAGGGGCGGGACAAGGGGGCGTGGCAGTGGGCGGGACAAGGGGGCGTGGCAGTAGGCGGGACAAGGGGGCGGGACAAGGGGGCGTGTCATTAGGCGGGACAAGGGGCGTGTCAGTGGGCGGGACCAGGGGGCGTGGCAATAGGCGGGACAAGGGGGCGGGACAAGGGGCGTGGCAGTGGGCGGGACACGGGGGCGTGGCAATAGGCGGGACAAGGGGCGTGTCAGTAGGCGGGACAAGCGGCGTGGCAGTAGGCTTGACAAGGGGGCGTGGCAATAGGCGGGACAAGGGGGCGGGACAAGGGGAGTGTCAGTGGGCGGGACAAGGGGCGTGGCAGTGGGCGGGACAAGGGGGCGTGTCAGTAGGCGGGACAAGGGGCGTGGCAGTGGGCGGGACAAGGGGGCGTGGCAGTAGGCGGGACAAGGGGGCGTGGCAGTAGGCGGCGCAAGGGGCGGGACAAGGGGGCGTGGCAGTAGGCGGGACAAGGGGGCGTGGCAGTAGGCGGGACAAGGGGGCGTGGCAGTAGCCGGGACAAGGGACGTGTCAGTAGGCGGGACAAGGGGCGTGGCAGTAGGCGGGACAAGGGGCGTGGCAGTAGGCGGGACAAGAGGGCGTGGCAGTAGGCGGGACCATGGGGCGTGGCAGTGGGCGGGACAAGGGGCGTGGCAGTAGGCGGGACCAGGGGGCGTGGCAGTGGGCGGGACACGGGGGCGTGGCAATAGGCGGGACAAGGGGGCGGGACAAGGGGCGTGTCAGTAGGCGGGACAAGGGGGCGTGGCAGTGGGCGGGACAAGGGGCGTGGCAGTGGGCGGGACAAGGGGGCGTGTCAGTAGGCGGGACAAGGGGCGTGGCAGTGGGCGGGACAAGGGGGCGTGGCAGTAGGCGGGACAAGGGGGCGTGGCAGTAGGCGGCGCAAGGGGCGGGACAAGGGGGAGTGGCAGTGGGCGGGACAAGGAGGCGTGGCAGTAGGCGGGACAAGGGGCGGGACAAGGGGGTGTGGCAGTAGGCGGGACAAGGGGGCGTGGCAGTAGCCGGGACCAGGAACGTGGCAGTAGGCGGGACCAGGGGGCGTGGCAGTAGGCGGGACAAGAGGGCGTGGCAGTATGCGGGACAAGGGGCGTGGCAATCGGCGGGACAAGGGGGCGGGACAAGGGGCGTGGCAGTAGGCGGGACCAGGGGGCGTGGCAGTTTGCGGGACAAGGGGCGTGGCAGTTTGCGGGACAAGGGGCGTGGCAGTGGGCGGGACAAGGGGGCGTGGCAGTGGGCGGGACAAGGGGCGTGGCAGTGGGCGGGACAAGGGGGCGTGGCAGTAGGCGGGACAAGGGGGCGTGGCAGTAGGCGGGACAAGGGGGCGTGGCAGTAGGCGGGACAAGGGGGCGTGGCAGTAGGCGGGACAAGGGGCGTGGCAGTGGGCGGGACCAGGGGGCGTGGCAATAGGCGGGACAAGGGGGCGGGACAAGGGGCGTGGCAGTGGGCGGGACACGGGGGCGTGGCAATAGGCGGGACAAGGGGGCGGGACAAGGGGCGTGTCAGTAGGCGGGACAAGGGGCGTGGCAGTAAGCGTGACAAGGGGGCGTGGCAGTAGGCGGGACAAGGGGGCGGGACAAGGGGCGTGGCAGTAGGCGGGACAAGGGGGCGTGGCAATAGGCGGGACAAGGGGGCGGGACAAGGGGAGTGTCAGTGGGCGGGACAAGGGGCGTGGCAGTGGGCGGGACAAGGGGAGTGTCAGTAGGCGGGACAAGGGGCGTGGCAGTGGGCGGGACAAGGGGCGTGTCAGTAGGCGGGACAAGGGGGCGTGGCAGTGGGCGGGACAAGGGGGCGTGTCAGTAGGCGGGACAAGGGGCGTGGCAGTGGGCGGGACAAGGGGGCGTGGCAGTAGGCGGGACAAGGGGGCGTGGCAGTAGGCGGGTCAAGGGGGCGTTGCAGTAGGCGGGACAGGGGGCGTGGCAGTTTGCGGGACAAGGGGCGTGGCAGTGGGCGGAACAAGGGGGCGTGGCAATGGGCGGGACAAGGGGAGCGTCAGTGGGCGGGACAAGGGGAGTGTCAGTGGGCGGGACAAGGGGAGTGTCAGTGGGCGGGACAAGGGGCGTGGCAGTTTGCGGGACAAGGGGCGTGGCAGTGGGCGGGACAAGGGGAGTGTCAGTGGGAGGGACAAGGGGAGTGTCAGTGGGAGGGACAAGGGGAGTGTCAGTGGGCGGGACAAGGGGAGTGTCAGTGGGTGGGACAAGGGGAGTGTCAGTGGGAGGGACAAGGGGAGTGTCAGTGGGCGGGACAAGGGGAGTGTCAGTGGGCGGGGTAACAAGGGGAGTGTCAGTGGGTGGGACAAGGGGAGTGTCAGTGGGAGGGACAAGGGGAGTGTCAGTGGGCGGGACAAGGGGAGTGTCAGTGGGCGGGGTAACAAGGGGAGTGTCAGTGGGCGGGACAAGGGGAGTGTTAGTGGGCGGGGTAACAAGGGGAGTGTCAGTGGGCGGGACAAGGGGAGTGTCAGTGGGCTGGGTAACAAGGTGGGCTAAGTTCCCGCAGGCAGCGTGTCCCCCTTCTTTAGCTCAGCTCAGCTCAGCTCATGTCATGTCATGTCATGTCTTTTGATAATCAAAGACTTTATATATATATATATCAGTATATATAAAGTCTTTTTGAATGCTGGGCTGCTGGGGCTGCTGGGGCTGCTGGAGCTGCTGCTGGGGAAGCTGGCAATGCTTGAGGCGGGCCCCTGTGGAATGCAGCCAGCCAGCCAGCCAGCTATTCCACAGGGCTCCCCTCTGGATTGTGTGTGTGTGTGTGTGTGTGTGTGGTGGGGTGCTGCAGGCTTACCTTGTGGCAGGCAGCAGGAGCCACACAGTGGGACCCTACCATAGTGCACCTTGGAAAAACACAACTGTACGCATCTTGGCAACAAGGCCACTTCACCCAGGGGTGTGTTTTATTTAGGCACCCAAACAAGGTGGGCTAGGTTCCCGCAGGCAGCGTGTCCCCCTTCTTTAGCTCAGCTCAGCTCATGCTCATGTCATGTCATGTCTTTTGATAATCAAAGATTTTATATATATGTATAAATATATATAAAAGCTTTTTCAATGCTGGGGCTGCTGGGGCTGCTGCTGCTGGGGCTGCTGGTGTTGCTGGGGAAGCTGGCAATGGCAGTGGGTGGGACAAGGGGGCGGGACAAGGGGGCGTGGTAGTAGGCGGGACAAGGGGGCGTGGCAGTGGGCGGGACAAGGGGCGTGGCAGTAGGCGGGACAAGGGGCGTGTCAGTAGGCGGGACAAGGGGGCGTGGCAGTGGGCGGGACAAGGGGCGTGGCAGTAGGCGGGACAAGGGGCGTGTCAGTAGGCGGGACAAGGGGGCGTGGCAGTAGGCTGGACAAGGGGGCGTGGCAGTGGGCGGGACAAGGGGCGTGGCAGTAGGCGGGACAAGGGGCGTGTCAGTAGGCGGGACAAGGGGGCGTGGCAGTAGGCGGGACAAGGGGGCGTGGCAGTAGGCGGGACAAGGGGGCGTGGCAGTGGGCGGGACAAGGGGCGTGGCAGTAGGCGGGACAAGGGGGCGTGGCAGTGGGCGGGACAAGGGGCGTGGCAGTGGGCGGGACAAGGGGGCGTGGCAGTAGGCGGGACAAGGGGGCGTGGCAGTAGGCGGGACAAGGGGGCGTGGCAGTGGGCGGGACAAGTGGCGTGGCAGTGGGCGGGACAAGGGGGCGTGTCAGTAGGCGGGACAAGGGGGCGTGGCAGTAGGCGGGGCAAGGGGCGGGACAAGGGGGCGTGGCAGTGGGCGGGACAAGGGGGCGTGGCAGTAGGCGGGACAAGGGGGCGGGACAAGGGGGCGTGTCATTAGGCGGGACAAGGGGCGTGTCAGTGGGCGGGACCAGGGGGCGTGGCAATAGGCGGGACAAGGGGGCGGGACAAGGGGCGTGGCAGTGGGCGGGACACGGGGGCGTGGCAATAGGCGGGACAAGGGGCGTGTCAGTAGGCGGGACAAGCGGCGTGGCAGTAGGCTTGACAAGGGGGCGTGGCAATAGGCGGGACAAGGGGGCGGGACAAGGGGAGTGTCAGTGGGCGGGACAAGGGGCGTGGCAGTGGGCGGGACAAGGGGGCGTGTCAGTAGGCGGGACAAGGGGCGTGGCAGTGGGCGGGACAAGGGGGCGTGGCAGTAGGCGGGACAAGGGGGCGTGGCAGTAGGCGGCGCAAGGGGCGGGACAAGGGGGCGTGGCAGTAGGCGGGACAAGGGGGCGTGGCAGTAGGCGGGACAAGGGGGCGTGGCAGTAGCCGGGACAAGGGACGTGTCAGTAGGCGGGACAAGGGGCGTGGCAGTAGGCGGGACAAGGGGCGTGGCAGTAGGCGGGACAAGAGGGCGTGGCAGTAGGCGGGACCATGGGGCGTGGCAGTGGGCGGGACAAGGGGCGTGGCAGTAGGCGGGACCAGGGGGCGTGGCAGTGGGCGGGACACGGGGGCGTGGCAATAGGCGGGACAAGGGGGCGGGACAAGGGGCGTGTCAGTAGGCGGGACAAGGGGGCGTGGCAGTGGGCGGGACAAGGGGCGTGGCAGTGGGCGGGACAAGGGGGCGTGTCAGTAGGCGGGACAAGGGGCGTGGCAGTGGGCGGGACAAGGGGGCGTGGCAGTAGGCGGGACAAGGGGGCGTGGCAGTAGGCGGCGCAAGGGGCGGGACAAGGGGGAGTGGCAGTGGGCGGGACAAGGAGGCGTGGCAGTAGGCGGGACAAGGGGCGGGACAAGGGGGTGTGGCAGTAGGCGGGACAAGGGGGCGTGGCAGTAGCCGGGACCAGGAACGTGGCAGTAGGCGGGACCAGGGGGCGTGGCAGTAGGCGGGACAAGAGGGCGTGGCAGTATGCGGGACAAGGGGCGTGGCAATCGGCGGGACAAGGGGGCGGGACAAGGGGCGTGGCAGTAGGCGGGACCAGGGGGCGTGGCAGTTTGCGGGACAAGGGGCGTGGCAGTTTGCGGGACAAGGGGCGTGGCAGTGGGCGGGACAAGGGGCGTGGCAGTGGGCGGGACAAGGGGGCGTGTCAGTAGGCGGGACAAGGGGGCGTGGCAGTAGGCGGGACAAGGGGGCGTGGCAGTGGGCGGGACAAGGGGGCGTGGCAGTGGGCGGGACAAGGGGCGTGGCAGTGGGCGGGACAAGGGGGCGTGTCAGTAGGCGGGACAAGGGGGCGTGGCAGTAGGCGGGACAAGGGGGCGTGGCAGTAGGCGGGACAAGGGGGCGTGGCAGTAGGTGGGACAAGGGGCGTGGCAGTGGGCGGGACCAGGGGACGTGGCAATAGGCGGGACAAGGGGGCGGGACAAGGGGCGTGGCAGTGGGCGGGACACGGGGGCGTGGCAATAGGCGGGACAAGGGGGCGGGACAAGGGGCGTGTCAGTAGGCGGGACAAGGGGCGTGGCAGTAAGCGGGACAAGGGGGCGTGGCAATAGGCGGGACAAGGGGGCGGGACAAGGGGAGTGTCAGTGGGCGGGACAAGGGGCGTGGCAGTGGGCGGGACAAGGGGAGTGTCAGTAGGCGGGACAAGGGGCGTGGCAGTGGGCGGGACAAGGGGCGTGTCAGTAGGCGGGACAAGGGGGCGTGGCAGTGGGCGGGACAAGGGGGCGTGTCAGTAGGCGGGACAAGGGGCGTGGCAGTGGGCGGGACAAGGGGGCGTGGCAGTAGGCGGGACAAGGGGGCGTGGCAGTAGGCGGGTCAAGGGGGCGTTGCAGTAGGCGGGACAGGGGGCGTGGCAGTTTGCGGGACAAGGGGCGTGGCAGTGGGCGGAACAAGGGGGCGTGGCAATGGGCGGGACAAGGGGAGCGTCAGTGGGCGGGACAAGGGGAGTGTCAGTGGGCGGGACAAGGGGAGTGTCAGTGGGCGGGACAAGGGGCGTGGCAGTTTGCGGGACAAGGGGCGTGGCAGTGGGCGGGACAAGGGGAGTGTCAGTGGGAGGGACAAGGGGAGTGTCAGTGGGAGGGACAAGGGGAGTGTCAGTGGGCGGGACAAGGGGAGTGTCAGTGGGTGGGACAAGGGGAGTGTCAGTGGGAGGGACAAGGGGAGTGTCAGTGGGCGGGACAAGGGGAGTGTCAGTGGGCGGGGTAACAAGGGGAGTGTCAGTGGGTGGGACAAGGGGAGTGTCAGTGGGAGGGACAAGGGGAGTGTCAGTGGGCGGGACAAGGGGAGTGTCAGTGGGCGGGGTAACAAGGGGAGTGTCAGTGGGCGGGACAAGGGGAGTGTTAGTGGGCGGGGTAACAAGGGGAGTGTCAGTGGGCGGGACAAGGGGAGTGTCAGTGGGCTGGGTAACAAGGTGGGCTAAGTTCCCGCAGGCAGCGTGTCCCCCTTCTTTAGCTCAGCTCAGCTCATGCTCATGTCATGTCATGTCATGTCTTTTGATAATCAAAGACTTTATATATATATATATCAGTATATATAAAGTCTTTTTGAATGCTGGGCTGCTGGGGCTGCTGGGGCTGCTGGAGCTGCTGCTGGGGAAGCTGGCAATGCTTGAGGCGGGCCCCTGTGGAATGCAGCCAGCCAGCCAGCCAGCTATTCCACAGGGCTCCCCTCTGGATTGTGTGTGTGTGTGTGTGTGTGTGTGGTGGGGTGCTGCAGGCTTACCTTGTGGCAGGCAGCAGGAGCCACACAGTGGGACCCTACCATAGTGCACCTTGGAAAAACACAACTGTACGCATCTTGGCAACAAGGCCACTTCACCCAGGGGTGTGTTTTATTTAGGCACCCAAACAAGGTGGGCTAGGTTCCCGCAGGCAGCGTGTCCCCCTTCTTTAGCTCAGCTCAGCTCATGCTCATGTCATGTCATGTCTTTTGATAATCAAAGATTTTATATATATGTATAAATATATATAAAAGCTTTTTCAATGCTGGGGCTGCTGGGGCTGCTGCTGCTGGGGCTGCTGGTGTTGCTGGGGAAGCTGGCAATGGCAGTGGGTGGGACAAGGGGGCGGGACAAGGGGGCGTGGTAGTAGGCGGGACAAGGGGGCGTGGCAGTGGGCGGGACAAGGGGCGTGGCAGTAGGCGGGACAAGGGGCGTGTCAGTAGGCGGGACAAGGGGGCGTGGCAGTGGGCGGGACAAGGGGCGTGGCAGTAGGCGGGACAAGGGGCGTGTCAGTAGGCGGGACAAGGGGGCGTGGCAGTAGGCTGGACAAGGGGGCGTGGCAGTGGGCGGGACAAGGGGCGTGGCAGTAGGCGGGACAAGGGGCGTGTCAGTAGGCGGGACAAGGGGGCGTGGCAGTAGGCGGGACAAGGGGGCGTGGCAGTAGGCGGGACAAGGGGGCGTGGCAGTGGGCGGGACAAGGGGCGTGGCAGTAGGCGGGACAAGGGGGCGTGGCAGTGGGCGGGACAAGGGGCGTGGCAGTGGGCGGGACAAGGGGGCGTGGCAGTAGGCGGGACAAGGGGGCGTGGCAGTAGGCGGGACAAGGGGGCGTGGCAGTGGGCGGGACAAGTGGCGTGGCAGTGGGCGGGACAAGGGGGCGTGTCAGTAGGCGGGACAAGGGGGCGTGGCAGTAGGCGGGGCAAGGGGCGGGACAAGGGGGCGTGGCAGTGGGCGGGACAAGGGGGCGTGGCAGTAGGCGGGACAAGGGGGCGGGACAAGGGGGCGTGTCATTAGGCGGGACAAGGGGCGTGTCAGTGGGCGGGACCAGGGGGCGTGGCAATAGGCGGGACAAGGGGGCGGGACAAGGGGCGTGGCAGTGGGCGGGACACGGGGGCGTGGCAATAGGCGGGACAAGGGGCGTGTCAGTAGGCGGGACAAGCGGCGTGGCAGTAGGCTTGACAAGGGGGCGTGGCAATAGGCGGGACAAGGGGGCGGGACAAGGGGAGTGTCAGTGGGCGGGACAAGGGGCGTGGCAGTGGGCGGGACAAGGGGGCGTGTCAGTAGGCGGGACAAGGGGCGTGGCAGTGGGCGGGACAAGGGGGCGTGGCAGTAGGCGGGACAAGGGGGCGTGGCAGTAGGCGGCGCAAGGGGCGGGACAAGGGGGCGTGGCAGTAGGCGGGACAAGGGGGCGTGGCAGTAGGCGGGACAAGGGGGCGTGGCAGTAGCCGGGACAAGGGACGTGTCAGTAGGCGGGACAAGGGGCGTGGCAGTAGGCGGGACAAGGGGCGTGGCAGTAGGCGGGACAAGAGGGCGTGGCAGTAGGCGGGACCATGGGGCGTGGCAGTGGGCGGGACAAGGGGCGTGGCAGTAGGCGGGACCAGGGGGCGTGGCAGTGGGCGGGACACGGGGGCGTGGCAATAGGCGGGACAAGGGGGCGGGACAAGGGGCGTGTCAGTAGGCGGGACAAGGGGGCGTGGCAGTGGGCGGGACAAGGGGCGTGGCAGTGGGCGGGACAAGGGGGCGTGTCAGTAGGCGGGACAAGGGGCGTGGCAGTGGGCGGGACAAGGGGGCGTGGCAGTAGGCGGGACAAGGGGGCGTGGCAGTAGGCGGCGCAAGGGGCGGGACAAGGGGGAGTGGCAGTGGGCGGGACAAGGAGGCGTGGCAGTAGACGGGACAAGGGGCGGGACAAGGGGGTGTGGCAGTAGGCGGGACAAGGGGGCGTGGCAGTAGCCGGGACCAGGAACGTGGCAGTAGGCGGGACCAGGGGGCGTGGCAGTAGGCGGGACAAGAGGGCGTGGCAGTATGCGGGACAAGGGGCGTGGCAATCGGCGGGACAAGGGGGCGGGACAAGGGGCGTGGCAGTAGGCGGGACCAGGGGGCGTGGCAGTTTGCGGGACAAGGGGCGTGGCAGTTTGCGGGACAAGGGGCGTGGCAGTGGGCGGGACAAGGGGCGTGGCAGTGGGCGGGACAAGGGGGCGTGTCAGTAGGCGGGACAAGGGGGCGTGGCAGTAGGCGGGACAAGGGGGCGTGGCAGTGGGCGGGACAAGGGGGCGTGGCAGTGGGCGGGACAAGGGGCGTGGCAGTGGGCGGGACAAGGGGGCGTGTCAGTAGGCGGGACAAGGGGGCGTGGCAGTAGGCGGGACAAGGGGGCGTGGCAGTAGGCGGGACAAGGGGGCGTGGCAGTAGGTGGGACAAGGGGCGTGGCAGTGGGCGGGACCAGGGGACGTGGCAATAGGCGGGACAAGGGGGCGGGACAAGGGGCGTGGCAGTGGGCGGGACACGGGGGCGTGGCAATAGGCGGGACAAGGGGGCGGGACAAGGGGCGTGTCAGTAGGCGGGACAAGGGGCGTGGCAGTAAGCGGGACAAGGGGGCGTGGCAATAGGCGGGACAAGGGGGCGGGACAAGGGGAGTGTCAGTGGGCGGGACAAGGGGCGTGGCAGTGGGCGGGACAAGGGGAGTGTCAGTAGGCGGGACAAGGGGCGTGGCAGTGGGCGGGACAAGGGGCGTGTCAGTAGGCGGGACAAGGGGGCGTGGCAGTGGGCGGGACAAGGGGGCGTGTCAGTAGGCGGGACAAGGGGCGTGGCAGTGGGCGGGACAAGGGGGCGTGGCAGTAGGCGGGACAAGGGGGCGTGGCAGTAGGCGGGTCAAGGGGGCGTTGCAGTAGGCGGGACAGGGGGCGTGGCAGTTTGCGGGACAAGGGGCGTGGCAGTGGGCGGAACAAGGGGGCGTGGCAATGGGCGGGACAAGGGGAGCGTCAGTGGGCGGGACAAGGGGAGTGTCAGTGGGCGGGACAAGGGGCGTGGCAGTTTGCGGGACAAGGGGCGTGGCAGTGGGCGGGACAAGGGGAGTGTCAGTGGGCGGGACAAGGGGAGTGTCAGTGGGAGGGACAAGGGGAGTGTCAGTGGGAGGGACAAGGGGAGTGTCAGTGGGCGGGACAAGGGGAGTGTCAGTGGGCGGGACAAGGGGAGTGTCAGTGGGCGGGACAAGGGGAGTGTCAGTGGGCGGGGTAACAAGGGGAGTGTCAGTGGGTGGGACAAGGGGAGTGTCAGTGGGAGGGACAAGGGGAGTGTCAGTGGGCGGGACAAGGGGAGTGTCAGTGGGCGGGGTAACAAGGGGAGTGTCAGTGGGCGGGACAAGGGGAGTGTCAGTGGGCTGGGTAACAAGGGGAGTGTCAGTGGGCGGGACAAGGGGAGTGTCAGTGGGCGGGGTAACAAGGGGAGTGTCAGTGGGCGGGACAAGGGGAGTGTCAGTGGGCTGGGTAACAAGGGGAGTGTCAGTGGGTGGGACAAGGGGAGTGTCAGTGGGTGGGACAAGGGGAGTGTCAGTGGGTGGGACAAGGGGAGTGTCAGTGGGCGGGACAAGGGGACTGTCAGTGGGAGGGACAAGGGGAGTGTCAGTGGGCGGGGTAACAAGTTGGGCTAGGTTCCCGCAGGCAGCGTGTCCCCCTTCTTTAGCTCAGCTCAGCTCATGCTCATGTCATGTCATGTCATGTCTTTTGATAATCAAAGACTTTATATATATATATATCAGTATATATAAAGTCTTTTTGAATGCTGGGCTGCTGGGGCTGCTGGAGCTGCTGCTGGGGAAGCTGGCAATGCTTGAGGCGGGCCCCTGTGGAATGCAGCCAGCCAGCCAGCCAGCTATTCCACAGGGCTCCCCTCTGGATTGTGTGTGTGTGTGTGTGTGTGTGTGGTGCTGCAGGCTTACCTTGTGGCAGGCAGCAGGAGCCACACAGTGGGACCCTACCATAGTGCACCCTGGAAAAACACAACTGTACGCATCTTGGCAACAAGGCCACTTCACCCAGGGGTGTGTTTTATTTAGGCACCCAAACAAGGTGGGCTAGGTTCCCGCAGGCAGCGTGTCCCCCTTCTTTAGCTCAGCTCAGCTCATGTCATGTCATGTCTTTTGATAATCAAAGATTTTATATATATGTATAAATATATATAAAAGCTTTTTCAATGCTGGGGCTGCTGGGGCTGCTGCTGCTGGGGCTGCTGGTGTTGCTGGGGAAGCTGGCAATGGCAGTGGGTGGGACAAGGGGGCGGGACAAGGGGGCGTGGTAGTAGGCGGGACAAGGGGCGTGGCAGTAGGCGGGACAAGGGGGCGTGGCAGTAGGCGGGACAAGGGGGCGTGGCAGTAGGCGGGACAAGGGGGCGTGGCAGTGGGCGGGACAAGGGGCGTGGCAGTAGGCGGGACAAGGGGGCGTGGCAGTGGGCGGGACAAGGGGCGTGGCAGTGGGCGGGACAAGGGGGCGTGGCAGTAGGCGGGACAAGGGGGCGTGGCAGTAGGCGGGACAAGGGGGCGTGGCAGTGGGCGGGACAAGTGGCGTGGCAGTGGGCGGGACAAGGGGGCGTGTCAGTAGGCGGGACAAGGGGGCGTGGCAGTAGGCGGGGCAAGGGGCGGGACAAGGGGGCGTGGCAGTGGGCGGGACAAGGGGGCGTGGCAGTAGGCGGGACAAGGGGGCGGGACAAGGGGGCGTGGCAGTAGGCGGGACAAGGGGCGTGGCAGTGGGCGGGACCAGGGGGCGTGGCAATAGGCGGGGCAAGGGGGCGGGACAAGGGGCGTGGCAGTGGGCGGGACACGGGGGCGTGGCAATAGGCGGGACAAGGGGCGTGTCAGTAGGCGGGACAAGCGGCGTGGCAGTAGGCTTGACAAGGGGGCGTGGCAATAGGCGGGACAAGGGGGCGGGACAAGGGGAGTGTCAGTGGGCGGGACAAGGGGCGTGGCAGTGGGCGGGACAAGGGGGCGTGTCAGTAGGCGGGACAAGGGGCGTGGCAGTGGGCGGGACAAGGGGGCGTGGCAGTAGGCGGGACAAGGGGGCGTGGCAGTAGGCGGCGCAAGGGGCGGGACAAGGGGGCGTGGCAGTAGGCGGGACAAGGGGGCGTGGCAGTAGGCGGGACAAGGGGGCGTGGCAGTAGCCGGGACAAGGGACGTGTCAGTAGGCGGGACAAGGGGCGTGGCAGTAGGCGGGACAAGGGGCGTGGCAGTAGGCGGGACAAGAGGGCGTGGCAGTAGGCGGGACCATGGGGCGTGGCAGTAGGCGGGACAAGGGGCGTGGCAGTGGGCGGGACAAGGGGCGTGGCAGTAGGCGGGACCAGGGGGCGTGGCAGTGGGCGGGACACGGGGGCGTGGCAATAGGCGGGACAAGGGGGCGGGACAAGGGGCGTGTCAGTAGGCGGGACAAGGGGGCGTGGCAGTGGGCGGGACAAGGGGGCGTGTCAGTAGGCGGGACAAGGGGCGTGGCAGTGGGCGGGACAAGGGGGCGTGGCAGTAGGCGGGACAAGGGGGCGTGGCAGTAGGCGGCGCAAGGGGCGGGACAAGGGGGAGTGGCAGTGGGCGGGACAAGGAGGCGTGGCAGTAGGCGGGACAAGGGGCGGGACAAGGGGGCGTGGCAGTAGGCGGGACAAGGGGGCGTGGCAGTAGCCGGGACCAGGAACGTGGCAGTAGGCGGGACCAGGGGGCGTGGCAGTAGGCGGGACAAGAGGGCGTGGCAGTATGCGGGACAAGGGGCGTGGCAATCGGCGGGACAAGGGGGCGGGACAAGGGGCGTGGCAGTAGGCGGGACCAGGGGGCGTGGCAGTTTGCGGGACAAGGGGCGTGGCAGTTTGCGGGACAAGGGGCGTGGCAGTGGGCGGGACAAGGGGGCGTGGCAGTGGGCGGGACAAGGGGCGTGGCAGTGGGCGGGACAAGGGGGCGTGTCAGTAGGCGGGACAAGGGGGCGTGGCAGTAGGCGGGACAAGGGGGCGTGGCAGTAGGCGGGACAAGGGGGCGTGGCAGTAGGCGGGACAAGGGGCGTGGCAGTGGGCGGGACCAGGGGGCGTGGCAATAGGCGGGACAAGGGGGCGGGACAAGGGGCGTGGCAGTGGGCGGGACACGGGGGCGTGGCAATAGGCGGGACAAGGGGGCGGGACAAGGGGCGTGTCAGTAGGCGGGACAAGGGGCGTGGCAGTAAGCGTGACAAGGGGGCGTGGCAGTAGGCGGGACAAGGGGGCGGGACAAGGGGCGTGGCAGTAGGCGGGACAAGGGGGCGTGGCAATAGGCGGGACAAGGGGGCGGGACAAGGGGAGTGTCAGTGGGCGGGACAAGGGGCGTGGCAGTGGGCGGGACAAGGGGAGTGTCAGTAGGCGGGACAAGGGGCGTGGCAGTGGGCGGGACAAGGGGCGTGTCAGTAGGCGGGACAAGGGGGCGTGGCAGTGGGCGGGACAAGGGGGCGTGTCAGTAGGCGGGACAAGGGGCGTGGCAGTGGGCGGGACAAGGGGGCGTGGCAGTAGGCGGGTCAAGGGGGCGTTGCAGTAGGCGGGACAGGGGGCGTGGCAGTTTGCGGGACAAGGGGCGTGGCAGTGGGCGGAACAAGGGGGCGTGGCAATGGGCGGGACAAGGGGAGCGTCAGTGGGCGGGACAAGGGGAGTGTCAGTGGGCGGGACAAGGGGAGTGTCAGTGGGCGGGACAAGGGGCGTGGCAGTTTGCGGGACAAGGGGCGTGGCAGTGGGCGGGACAAGGGGAGTGTCAGTGGGCGGGACAAGGGGAGTGTCAGTGGGAGGGACAAGGGGAGTGTCAGTGGGAGGGACAAGGGGAGTGTCAGTGGGCGGGACAAGGGGAGTGTCAGTGGGTGGGACAAGGGGAGTGTCAGTGGGAGGGACAAGGGGAGTGTCAGTGGGCGGGACAAGGGGAGTGTCAGTGGGCGGGGTAACAAGGGGAGTGTCAGTGGGTGGGACAAGGGGAGTGTCAGTGGGAGGGACAAGGGGAGTGTCAGTGGGCGGGACAAGGGGAGTGTCAGTGGGCGGGGTAACAAGGGGAGTGTCAGTGGGCGGGACAAGGGGAGTGTTAGTGGGCGGGGTAACAAGGGGAGTGTCAGTGGGCGGGACAAGGGGAGTGTCAGTGGGCTGGGTAACAAGGTGGGCTAAGTTCCCGCAGGCAGCGTGTCCCCCTTCTTTAGCTCAGCTCAGCTCATGCTCATGTCATGTCATGTCATGTCTTTTGATAATCAAAGACTTTATATATATATATATCAGTATATATAAAGTCTTTTTGAATGCTGGGCTGCTGGGGCTGCTGGGGCTGCTGGAGCTGCTGCTGGGGAAGCTGGCAATGCTTGAGGCGGGCCCCTGTGGAATGCAGCCAGCCAGCCAGCCAGCTATTCCACAGGGCTCCCCTCTGGATTGTGTGTGTGTGTGTGTGTGTGTGTGGTGGGGTGCTGCAGGCTTACCTTGTGGCAGGCAGCAGGAGCCACACAGTGGGACCCTACCATAGTGCACCTTGGAAAAACACAACTGTACGCATCTTGGCAACAAGGCCACTTCACCCAGGGGTGTGTTTTATTTAGGCACCCAAACAAGGTGGGCTAGGTTCCCGCAGGCAGCGTGTCCCCCTTCTTTAGCTCAGCTCAGCTCATGTCATGTCATGTCTTTTGATAATCAAAGATTTTATATATATGTATAAATATATATAAAAGCTTTTTCAATGCTGGGGCTGCTGGGGCTGCTGCTGCTGGGGCTGCTGGTGTTGCTGGGGAAGCTGGCAATGGCAGTGGGTGGGACAAGGGGGCGGGACAAGGGGCGTGTCAGTGGGCGGGACAAGGGGCGTGGCAGTAGGCGGGACAAGGGGCGTGTCAGTAGGCGGGACAAGGGGGCGTGGCAGTAGGCGGGACAAGGGGGCGTGGCAGTAGGCGGGACAAGGGGGCGTGGCAGTGGGCGGGACAAGGGGCGTGGCAGTAGGCGGGACAAGGGGGCGTGGCAGTGGGCGGGACAAGGGGCGTGGCAGTGGGCGGGACAAGGGGGCGTGGCAGTAGGCGGGACAAGGGGGCGTGGCAGTAGGCGGGACAAGGGGGCGTGGCAGTGGGCGGGACAAGTGGCGTGGCAGTGGGCGGGACAAGGGGGCGTGTCAGTAGGCGGGACAAGGGGGCGTGGCAGTAGGCGGGGCAAGGGGCGGGACAAGGGGGCGTGGCAGTGGGCGGGACAAGGGGGCGTGGCAGTAGGCGGGACAAGGGGGCGGGACAAGGGGGCGTGTCATTAGGCGGGACAAGGGGCGTGTCAGTGGGCGGGACCAGGGGGCGTGGCAATAGGCGGGACAAGGGGGCGGGACAAGGGGCGTGGCAGTGGGCGGGACACGGGGGCGTGGCAATAGGCGGGACAAGGGGCGTGTCAGTAGGCGGGACAAGCGGCGTGGCAGTAGGCTTGACAAGGGGGCGTGGCAATAGGCGGGACAAGGGGGCGGGACAAGGGGAGTGTCAGTGGGCGGGACAAGGGGCGTGGCAGTGGGCGGGACAAGGGGGCGTGTCAGTAGGCGGGACAAGGGGCGTGGCAGTGGGCGGGACAAGGGGGCGTGGCAGTAGGCGGGACAAGGGGGCGTGGCAGTAGGCGGCGCAAGGGGCGGGACAAGGGGGCGTGGCAGTAGGCGGGACAAGGGGGCGTGGCAGTAGGCGGGACAAGGGGGCGTGGCAGTAGCCGGGACAAGGGACGTGTCAGTAGGCGGGACAAGGGGCGTGGCAGTAGGCGGGACAAGGGGCGTGGCAGTAGGCGGGACAAGAGGGCGTGGCAGTAGGCGGGACCATGGGGCGTGGCAGTGGGCGGGACAAGGGGCGTGGCAGTAGGCGGGACCAGGGGGCGTGGCAGTGGGCGGGACACGGGGGCGTGGCAATAGGCGGGACAAGGGGGCGGGACAAGGGGCGTGTCAGTAGGCGGGACAAGGGGGCGTGGCAGTGGGCGGGACAAGGGGCGTGGCAGTGGGCGGGACAAGGGGGCGTGTCAGTAGGCGGGACAAGGGGCGTGGCAGTGGGCGGGACAAGGGGGCGTGGCAGTAGGCGGGACAAGGGGGCGTGGCAGTAGGCGGCGCAAGGGGCGGGACAAGGGGGAGTGGCAGTGGGCGGGACAAGGAGGCGTGGCAGTAGGCGGGACAAGGGGCGGGACAAGGGGGTGTGGCAGTAGGCGGGACAAGGGGGCGTGGCAGTAGCCGGGACCAGGAACGTGGCAGTAGGCGGGACCAGGGGGCGTGGCAGTAGGCGGGACAAGAGGGCGTGGCAGTATGCGGGACAAGGGGCGTGGCAATCGGCGGGACAAGGGGGCGGGACAAGGGGCGTGGCAGTAGGCGGGACCAGGGGGCGTGGCAGTTTGCGGGACAAGGGGCGTGGCAGTTTGCGGGACAAGGGGCGTGGCAGTGGGCGGGACAAGGGGGCGTGGCAGTGGGCGGGACAAGGGGCGTGGCAGTGGGCGGGACAAGGGGGCGTGGCAGTAGGCGGGACAAGGGGGCGTGGCAGTAGGCGGGACAAGGGGGCGTGGCAGTAGGCGGGACAAGGGGGCGTGGCAGTAGGCGGGACAAGGGGCGTGGCAGTGGGCGGGACCAGGGGGCGTGGCAATAGGCGGGACAAGGGGGCGGGACAAGGGGCGTGGCAGTGGGCGGGACACGGGGGCGTGGCAATAGGCGGGACAAGGGGGCGGGACAAGGGGCGTGTCAGTAGGCGGGACAAGGGGCGTGGCAGTAAGCGTGACAAGGGGGCGTGGCAGTAGGCGGGACAAGGGGGCGGGACAAGGGGCGTGGCAGTAGGCGGGACAAGGGGGCGTGGCAATAGGCGGGACAAGGGGGCGGGACAAGGGGAGTGTCAGTGGGCGGGACAAGGGGCGTGGCAGTGGGCGGGACAAGGGGAGTGTCAGTAGGCGGGACAAGGGGCGTGGCAGTGGGCGGGACAAGGGGCGTGTCAGTAGGCGGGACAAGGGGGCGTGGCAGTGGGCGGGACAAGGGGGCGTGTCAGTAGGCGGGACAAGGGGCGTGGCAGTGGGCGGGACAAGGGGGCGTGGCAGTAGGCGGGACAAGGGGGCGTGGCAGTAGGCGGGTCAAGGGGGCGTTGCAGTAGGCGGGACAGGGGGCGTGGCAGTTTGCGGGACAAGGGGCGTGGCAGTGGGCGGAACAAGGGGGCGTGGCAATGGGCGGGACAAGGGGAGCGTCAGTGGGCGGGACAAGGGGAGTGTCAGTGGGCGGGACAAGGGGAGTGTCAGTGGGCGGGACAAGGGGCGTGGCAGTTTGCGGGACAAGGGGCGTGGCAGTGGGCGGGACAAGGGGAGTGTCAGTGGGAGGGACAAGGGGAGTGTCAGTGGGAGGGACAAGGGGAGTGTCAGTGGGCGGGACAAGGGGAGTGTCAGTGGGTGGGACAAGGGGAGTGTCAGTGGGAGGGACAAGGGGAGTGTCAGTGGGCGGGACAAGGGGAGTGTCAGTGGGCGGGGTAACAAGGGGAGTGTCAGTGGGTGGGACAAGGGGAGTGTCAGTGGGAGGGACAAGGGGAGTGTCAGTGGGCGGGACAAGGGGAGTGTCAGTGGGCGGGGTAACAAGGGGAGTGTCAGTGGGCGGGACAAGGGGAGTGTTAGTGGGCGGGGTAACAAGGGGAGTGTCAGTGGGCGGGACAAGGGGAGTGTCAGTGGGCTGGGTAACAAGGTGGGCTAAGTTCCCGCAGGCAGCGTGTCCCCCTTCTTTAGCTCAGCTCAGCTCAGCTCATGTCATGTCATGTCATGTCTTTTGATAATCAAAGACTTTATATATATATATATCAGTATATATAAAGTCTTTTTGAATGCTGGGCTGCTGGGGCTGCTGGGGCTGCTGGAGCTGCTGCTGGGGAAGCTGGCAATGCTTGAGGCGGGCCCCTGTGGAATGCAGCCAGCCAGCCAGCCAGCTATTCCACAGGGCTCCCCTCTGGATTGTGTGTGTGTGTGTGTGTGTGTGTGGTGGGGTGCTGCAGGCTTACCTTGTGGCAGGCAGCAGGAGCCACACAGTGGGACCCTACCATAGTGCACCTTGGAAAAACACAACTGTACGCATCTTGGCAACAAGGCCACTTCACCCAGGGGTGTGTTTTATTTAGGCACCCAAACAAGGTGGGCTAGGTTCCCGCAGGCAGCGTGTCCCCCTTCTTTAGCTCAGCTCAGCTCATGCTCATGTCATGTCATGTCTTTTGATAATCAAAGACTTTATATATATATATATCAGTATATATAAAGTCTTTTTGAATGCTGGGCTGCTGGGGCTGCTGGGGCTGCTGGAGCTGCTGCTGGGGAAGCTGGCAATGCTTGAGGCGGGCCCCTGTGGAATGCAGCCAGCCAGCCAGCCAGCTATTCCACAGGGCTCCCCTCTGGATTGTGTGTGTGTGTGTGTGTGTGTGTGGTGCTGCAGGCTTACCTTGTGGCAGGCAGCAGGAGCCACACAGTGGGACCCTACCATAGTGCACCCTGGAAAAACACAACTGTACGCATCTTGGCAACAAGGCCACTTCACCCAGGGGTGTGTTTTATTTAGGCACCCAAACAAGGTGGGCTAGGTTCCCGCAGGCAGCGTGTCCCCCTTCTTTAGCTCAGCTCAGCTCATGTCATGTCATGTCTTTTGATAATCAAAGATTTTATATATATGTATAAATATATATAAAAGCTTTTTCAATGCTGGGGCTGCTGGGGCTGCTGCTGCTGGGGCTGCTGGTGTTGCTGGGGAAGCTGGCAATGGCAGTGGGTGGGACAAGGGGGCGGGACAAGGGGGCGTGGTAGTAGGCGGGACAAGGGGCGTGGCAGTAGGCGGGACAAGGGGGCGTGGCAGTAGGCGGGACAAGGGGGCGTGGCAGTAGGCGGGACAAGGGGGCGTGGCAGTGGGCGGGACAAGGGGCGTGGCAGTAGGCGGGACAAGGGGGCGTGGCAGTGGGCGGGACAAGGGGCGTGGCAGTGGGCGGGACAAGGGGGCGTGGCAGTAGGCGGGACAAGGGGGCGTGGCAGTAGGCGGGACAAGGGGGCGTGGCAGTGGGCGGGACAAGTGGCGTGGCAGTGGGCGGGACAAGGGGGCGTGTCAGTAGGCGGGACAAGGGGGCGTGGCAGTAGGCGGGGCAAGGGGCGGGACAAGGGGGCGTGGCAGTGGGCGGGACAAGGGGGCGTGGCAGTAGGCGGGACAAGGGGGCGGGACAAGGGGGCGTGGCAGTAGGCGGGACAAGGGGCGTGGCAGTGGGCGGGACCAGGGGGCGTGGCAATAGGCGGGGCAAGGGGGCGGGACAAGGGGCGTGGCAATGGGCGGGACACGGGGGCGTGGCAATAGGCGGGACAAGGGGCGTGTCAGTAGGCGGGACAAGCGGCGTGGCAGTAGGCTTGACAAGGGGGCGTGGCAATAGGCGGGACAAGGGGGCGGGACAAGGGGAGTGTCAGTGGGCGGGACAAGGGGCGTGGCAGTGGGCGGGACAAGGGGGCGTGTCAGTAGGCGGGACAAGGGGCGTGGCAGTGGGCGGGACAAGGGGGCGTGGCAGTAGGCGGGACAAGGGGGCGTGGCAGTAGGCGGCGCAAGGGGCGGGACAAGGGGGCGTGGCAGTAGGCGGGACAAGGGGGCGTGGCAGTAGGCGGGACAAGGGGGCGTGGCAGTAGCCGGGACAAGGGACGTGTCAGTAGGCGGGACAAGGGGCGTGGCAGTAGGCGGGACAAGAGGGCGTGGCAGTAGGCGGGACCATGGGGCGTGGCAGTAGGCGGGACAAGGGGCGTGGCAGTGGGCGGGACAAGGGGCGTGGCAGTAGGCGGGACCAGGGGGCGTGGCAGTGGGCGGGACACGGGGGCGTGGCAATAGGCGGGACAAGGGGGCGGGACAAGGGGCGTGTCAGTAGGCGGGACAAGGGGGCGTGGCAGTGGGCGGGACAAGGGGGCGTGTCAGTAGGCGGGACAAGGGGCGTGGCAGTGGGCGGGACAAGGGGGCGTGGCAGTAGGCGGGACAAGGGGGCGTGGCAGTAGGCGGCGCAAGGGGCGGGACAAGGGGGAGTGGCAGTGGGCGGGACAAGGAGGCGTGGCAGTAGGCGGGACAAGGGGCGGGACAAGGGGGTGTGGCAGTAGGCGGGACAAGGGGGCGTGGCAGTAGCCGGGACCAGGAACGTGGCAGTAGGCGGGACCAGGGGGCGTGGCAGTAGGCGGGACAAGAGGGCGTGGCAGTATGCGGGACAAGGGGCGTGGCAATCGGCGGGACAAGGGGGCGGGACAAGGGGCGTGGCAGTAGGCGGGACCAGGGGGCGTGGCAGTTTGCGGGACAAGGGGCGTGGCAGTTTGCGGGACAAGGGGCGTGGCAGTGGGCGGGACAAGGGGGCGTGGCAGTGGGCGGGACAAGGGGCGTGGCAGTGGGCGGGACAAGGGGGCGTGTCAGTAGGCGGGACAAGGGGGCGTGGCAGTAGGCGGGACAAGGGGGCGTGGCAGTAGGCGGGACAAGGGGGCGTGGCAGTAGGCGGGACAAGGGGCGTGGCAGTGGGCGGGACCAGGGGGCGTGGCAATAGGCGGGACAAGGGGGCGGGACAAGGGGCGTGGCAGTGGGCGGGACACGGGGGCGTGGCAATAGGCGGGACAAGGGGGCGGGACAAGGGGCGTGTCAGTAGGCGGGACAAGGGGCGTGGCAGTAAGCGTGACAAGGGGGCGTGGCAGTAGGCGGGACAAGGGGGCGGGACAAGGGGCGTGGCAGTAGGCGGGACAAGGGGGCGTGGCAATAGGCGGGACAAGGGGGCGGGACAAGGGGAGTGTCAGTGGGCGGGACAAGGGGCGTGGCAGTGGGCGGGACAAGGGGAGTGTCAGTAGGCGGGACAAGGGGCGTGGCAGTGGGCGGGACAAGGGGCGTGTCAGTAGGCGGGACAAGGGGGCGTGGCAGTGGGCGGGACAAGGGGGCGTGTCAGTAGGCGGGACAAGGGGCGTGGCAGTGGGCGGGACAAGGGGGCGTGGCAGTAGGCGGGACAAGGGGGCGTGGCAGTAGGCGGGTCAAGGGGGCGTTGCAGTAGGCGGGACAGGGGGCGTGGCAGTTTGCGGGACAAGGGGCGTGGCAGTGGGCGGAACAAGGGGGCGTGGCAATGGGCGGGACAAGGGGAGCGTCAGTGGGCGGGACAAGGGGAGTGTCAGTGGGCGGGACAAGGGGAGTGTCAGTGGGCGGGACAAGGGGCGTGGCAGTTTGCGGGACAAGGGGCGTGGCAGTGGGCGGGACAAGGGGAGTGTCAGTGGGAGGGACAAGGGGAGTGTCAGTGGGAGGGACAAGGGGAGTGTCAGTGGGCGGGACAAGGGGAGTGTCAGTGGGTGGGACAAGGGGAGTGTCAGTGGGAGGGACAAGGGGAGTGTCAGTGGGCGGGACAAGGGGAGTGTCAGTGGGCGGGGTAACAAGGGGAGTGTCAGTGGGTGGGACAAGGGGAGTGTCAGTGGGAGGGACAAGGGGAGTGTCAGTGGGCGGGACAAGGGGAGTGTCAGTGGGCGGGGTAACAAGGGGAGTGTCAGTGGGCGGGACAAGGGGAGTGTTAGTGGGCGGGGTAACAAGGGGAGTGTCAGTGGGCGGGACAAGGGGAGTGTCAGTGGGCTGGGTAACAAGGTGGGCTAAGTTCCCGCAGGCAGCGTGTCCCCCTTCTTTAGCTCAGCTCAGCTCAGCTCATGTCATGTCATGTCATGTCTTTTGATAATCAAAGACTTTATATATATATATATCAGTATATATAAAGTCTTTTTGAATGCTGGGCTGCTGGGGCTGCTGGGGCTGCTGGAGCTGCTGCTGGGGAAGCTGGCAATGCTTGAGGCGGGCCCCTGTGGAATGCAGCCAGCCAGCCAGCCAGCTATTCCACAGGGCTCCCCTCTGGATTGTGTGTGTGTGTGTGTGTGTGTGTGGTGGGGTGCTGCAGGCTTACCTTGTGGCAGGCAGCAGGAGCCACACAGTGGGACCCTACCATAGTGCACCTTGGAAAAACACAACTGTACGCATCTTGGCAACAAGGCCACTTCACCCAGGGGTGTGTTTTATTTAGGCACCCAAACAAGGTGGGCTAGGTTCCCGCAGGCAGCGTGTCCCCCTTCTTTAGCTCAGCTCAGCTCATGCTCATGTCATGTCATGTCTTTTGATAATCAAAGACTTTATATATATATATATCAGTATATATAAAGTCTTTTTGAATGCTGGGCTGCTGGGGCTGCTGGGGCTGCTGGAGCTGCTGCTGGGGAAGCTGGCAATGCTTGAGGCGGGCCCCTGTGGAATGCAGCCAGCCAGCCAGCCAGCTATTCCACAGGGCTCCCCTCTGGATTGTGTGTGTGTGTGTGTGTGTGTGTGGTGCTGCAGGCTTACCTTGTGGCAGGCAGCAGGAGCCACACAGTGGGACCCTACCATAGTGCACCCTGGAAAAACACAACTGTACGCATCTTGGCAACAAGGCCACTTCACCCAGGGGTGTGTTTTATTTAGGCACCCAAACAAGGTGGGCTAGGTTCCCGCAGGCAGCGTGTCCCCCTTCTTTAGCTCAGCTCAGCTCATGTCATGTCATGTCTTTTGATAATCAAAGATTTTATATATATGTATAAATATATATAAAAGCTTTTTCAATGCTGGGGCTGCTGGGGCTGCTGCTGCTGGGGCTGCTGGTGTTGCTGGGGAAGCTGGCAATGGCAGTGGGTGGGACAAGGGGGCGGGACAAGGGGGCGTGGTAGTAGGCGGGACAAGGGGCGTGGCAGTAGGCGGGACAAGGGGGCGTGGCAGTAGGCGGGACAAGGGGGCGTGGCAGTAGGCGGGACAAGGGGGCGTGGCAGTGGGCGGGACAAGGGGCGTGGCAGTAGGCGGGACAAGGGGGCGTGGCAGTGGGCGGGACAAGGGGCGTGGCAGTGGGCGGGACAAGGGGGCGTGGCAGTAGGCGGGACAAGGGGGCGTGGCAGTAGGCGGGACAAGGGGGCGTGGCAGTGGGCGGGACAAGTGGCGTGGCAGTGGGCGGGACAAGGGGGCGTGTCAGTAGGCGGGACAAGGGGGCGTGGCAGTAGGCGGGGCAAGGGGCGGGACAAGGGGGCGTGGCAGTGGGCGGGACAAGGGGGCGTGGCAGTAGGCGGGACAAGGGGGCGGGACAAGGGGGCGTGGCAGTAGGCGGGACAAGGGGCGTGGCAGTGGGCGGGACCAGGGGGCGTGGCAATAGGCGGGGCAAGGGGGCGGGACAAGGGGCGTGGCAATGGGCGGGACACGGGGGCGTGGCAATAGGCGGGACAAGGGGCGTGTCAGTAGGCGGGACAAGCGGCGTGGCAGTAGGCTTGACAAGGGGGCGTGGCAATAGGCGGGACAAGGGGGCGGGACAAGGGGAGTGTCAGTGGGCGGGACAAGGGGCGTGGCAGTGGGCGGGACAAGGGGGCGTGTCAGTAGGCGGGACAAGGGGCGTGGCAGTGGGCGGGACAAGGGGGCGTGGCAGTAGGCGGGACAAGGGGGCGTGGCAGTAGGCGGCGCAAGGGGCGGGACAAGGGGGCGTGGCAGTAGGCGGGACAAGGGGGCGTGGCAGTAGGCGGGACAAGGGGGCGTGGCAGTAGCCGGGACAAGGGACGTGTCAGTAGGCGGGACAAGGGGCGTGGCAGTAGGCGGGACAAGAGGGCGTGGCAGTAGGCGGGACCATGGGGCGTGGCAGTAGGCGGGACAAGGGGCGTGGCAGTGGGCGGGACAAGGGGCGTGGCAGTAGGCGGGACCAGGGGGCGTGGCAGTGGGCGGGACACGGGGGCGTGGCAATAGGCGGGACAAGGGGGCGGGACAAGGGGCGTGTCAGTAGGCGGGACAAGGGGGCGTGGCAGTGGGCGGGACAAGGGGGCGTGTCAGTAGGCGGGACAAGGGGCGTGGCAGTGGGCGGGACAAGGGGGCGTGGCAGTAGGCGGGACAAGGGGGCGTGGCAGTAGGCGGCGCAAGGGGCGGGACAAGGGGGAGTGGCAGTGGGCGGGACAAGGAGGCGTGGCAGTAGGCGGGACAAGGGGCGGGACAAGGGGGTGTGGCAGTAGGCGGGACAAGGGGGCGTGGCAGTAGCCGGGACCAGGAACGTGGCAGTAGGCGGGACCAGGGGGCGTGGCAGTAGGCGGGACAAGAGGGCGTGGCAGTATGCGGGACAAGGGGCGTGGCAATCGGCGGGACAAGGGGGCGGGACAAGGGGCGTGGCAGTAGGCGGGACCAGGGGGCGTGGCAGTTTGCGGGACAAGGGGCGTGGCAGTTTGCGGGACAAGGGGCGTGGCAGTGGGCGGGACAAGGGGGCGTGGCAGTGGGCGGGACAAGGGGCGTGGCAGTGGGCGGGACAAGGGGGCGTGTCAGTAGGCGGGACAAGGGGGCGTGGCAGTAGGCGGGACAAGGGGGCGTGGCAGTAGGCGGGACAAGGGGGCGTGGCAGTAGGCGGGACAAGGGGCGTGGCAGTGGGCGGGACCAGGGGGCGTGGCAATAGGCGGGACAAGGGGGCGGGACAAGGGGCGTGGCAGTGGGCGGGACACGGGGGCGTGGCAATAGGCGGGACAAGGGGGCGGGACAAGGGGCGTGTCAGTAGGCGGGACAAGGGGCGTGGCAGTAAGCGTGACAAGGGGGCGTGGCAGTAGGCGGGACAAGGGGGCGGGACAAGGGGCGTGGCAGTAGGCGGGACAAGGGGGCGTGGCAATAGGCGGGACAAGGGGGCGGGACAAGGGGAGTGTCAGTGGGCGGGACAAGGGGCGTGGCAGTGGGCGGGACAAGGGGAGTGTCAGTAGGCGGGACAAGGGGCGTGGCAGTGGGCGGGACAAGGGGCGTGTCAGTAGGCGGGACAAGGGGGCGTGGCAGTGGGCGGGACAAGGGGGCGTGTCAGTAGGCGGGACAAGGGGCGTGGCAGTGGGCGGGACAAGGGGGCGTGGCAGTAGGCGGGACAAGGGGGCGTGGCAGTAGGCGGGTCAAGGGGGCGTTGCAGTAGGCGGGACAGGGGGCGTGGCAGTTTGCGGGACAAGGGGCGTGGCAGTGGGCGGAACAAGGGGGCGTGGCAATGGGCGGGACAAGGGGAGCGTCAGTGGGCGGGACAAGGGGAGTGTCAGTGGGCGGGACAAGGGGAGTGTCAGTGGGCGGGACAAGGGGCGTGGCAGTTTGCGGGACAAGGGGCGTGGCAGTGGGCGGGACAAGGGGAGTGTCAGTGGGAGGGACAAGGGGAGTGTCAGTGGGAGGGACAAGGGGAGTGTCAGTGGGCGGGACAAGGGGAGTGTCAGTGGGTGGGACAAGGGGAGTGTCAGTGGGAGGGACAAGGGGAGTGTCAGTGGGCGGGACAAGGGGAGTGTCAGTGGGCGGGGTAACAAGGGGAGTGTCAGTGGGTGGGACAAGGGGAGTGTCAGTGGGAGGGACAAGGGGAGTGTCAGTGGGCGGGACAAGGGGAGTGTCAGTGGGCGGGGTAACAAGGGGAGTGTCAGTGGGCGGGACAAGGGGAGTGTTAGTGGGCGGGGTAACAAGGGGAGTGTCAGTGGGCGGGACAAGGGGAGTGTCAGTGGGCTGGGTAACAAGGTGGGCTAAGTTCCCGCAGGCAGCGTGTCCCCCTTCTTTAGCTCAGCTCAGCTCAGCTCATGTCATGTCATGTCATGTCTTTTGATAATCAAAGACTTTATATATATATATATCAGTATATATAAAGTCTTTTTGAATGCTGGGCTGCTGGGGCTGCTGGGGCTGCTGGAGCTGCTGCTGGGGAAGCTGGCAATGCTTGAGGCGGGCCCCTGTGGAATGCAGCCAGCCAGCCAGCCAGCTATTCCACAGGGCTCCCCTCTGGATTGTGTGTGTGTGTGTGTGTGTGTGTGGTGCTGCAGGCTTACCTTGTGGCAGGCAGCAGGAGCCACACAGTGGGACCCTACCATAGTGCACCCTGGAAAAACACAACTGTACGCATCTTGGCAACAAGGCCACTTCACCCAGGGGTGTGTTTTATTTAGGCACCCAAACAAGGTGGGCTAGGTTCCCGCAGGCAGCGTGTCCCCCTTCTTTAGCTCAGCTCAGCTCATGCTCATGTCATGTCATGTCTTTTGATAATCAAAGATTTTATATATATGTATAAATATATATAAAAGCTTTTTCAATGCTGGGGCTGCTGGGGCTGCTGCTGCTGGGGCTGCTGGTGTTGCTGGGGAAGCTGGCAATGGCAGTGGGTGGGACAAGGGGGCGGGACAAGGGGGCGTGGTAGTAGGCGGGACAAGGGGCGTGGCAGTAGGCGGGACAAGGGGGCGTGGCAGTAGGCGGGACAAGGGGGCGTGGCAGTAGGCGGGACAAGGGGGCGTGGCAGTGGGCGGGACAAGGGGCGTGGCAGTAGGCGGGACAAGGGGGCGTGGCAGTGGGCGGGACAAGGGGCGTGGCAGTGGGCGGGACAAGGGGGCGTGGCAGTAGGCGGGACAAGGGGGCGTGGCAGTAGGCGGGACAAGGGGGCGTGGCAGTGGGCGGGACAAGTGGCGTGGCAGTGGGCGGGACAAGGGGGCGTGTCAGTAGGCGGGACAAGGGGGCGTGGCAGTAGGCGGGGCAAGGGGCGGGACAAGGGGGCGTGGCAGTGGGCGGGACAAGGGGGCGTGGCAGTAGGCGGGACAAGGGGGCGGGACAAGGGGGCGTGGCAGTAGGCGGGACAAGGGGCGTGGCAGTGGGCGGGACCAGGGGGCGTGGCAATAGGCGGGGCAAGGGGGCGGGACAAGGGGCGTGGCAGTGGGCGGGACACGGGGGCGTGGCAATAGGCGGGACAAGGGGCGTGTCAGTAGGCGGGACAAGCGGCGTGGCAGTAGGCTTGACAAGGGGGCGTGGCAATAGGCGGGACAAGGGGGCGGGACAAGGGGAGTGTCAGTGGGCGGGACAAGGGGCGTGGCAGTGGGCGGGACAAGGGGGCGTGTCAGTAGGCGGGACAAGGGGCGTGGCAGTGGGCGGGACAAGGGGGCGTGGCAGTAGGCGGGACAAGGGGGCGTGGCAGTAGGCGGCGCAAGGGGCGGGACAAGGGGGCGTGGCAGTAGGCGGGACAAGGGGGCGTGGCAGTAGGCGGGACAAGGGGGCGTGGCAGTAGCCGGGACAAGGGACGTGTCAGTAGGCGGGACAAGGGGCGTGGCAGTAGGCGGGACAAGGGGCGTGGCAGTAGGCGGGACAAGAGGGCGTGGCAGTAGGCGGGACCATGGGGCGTGGCAGTAGGCGGGACAAGGGGCGTGGCAGTGGGCGGGACAAGGGGCGTGGCAGTAGGCGGGACCAGGGGGCGTGGCAGTGGGCGGGACACGGGGGCGTGGCAATAGGCGGGACAAGGGGGCGGGACAAGGGGCGTGTCAGTAGGCGGGACAAGGGGGCGTGGCAGTGGGCGGGACAAGGGGGCGTGTCAGTAGGCGGGACAAGGGGCGTGGCAGTGGGCGGGACAAGGGGGCGTGGCAGTAGGCGGGACAAGGGGGCGTGGCAGTAGGCGGCGCAAGGGGCGGGACAAGGGGGAGTGGCAGTGGGCGGGACAAGGAGGCGTGGCAGTAGGCGGGACAAGGGGCGGGACAAGGGGGCGTGGCAGTAGGCGGGACAAGGGGGCGTGGCAGTAGCCGGGACCAGGAACGTGGCAGTAGGCGGGACCAGGGGGCGTGGCAGTAGGCGGGACAAGAGGGCGTGGCAGTATGCGGGACAAGGGGCGTGGCAATCGGCGGGACAAGGGGGCGGGACAAGGGGCGTGGCAGTAGGCGGGACCAGGGGGCGTGGCAGTTTGCGGGACAAGGGGCGTGGCAGTTTGCGGGACAAGGGGCGTGGCAGTGGGCGGGACAAGGGGGCGTGGCAGTGGGCGGGACAAGGGGCGTGGCAGTGGGCGGGACAAGGGGGCGTGTCAGTAGGCGGGACAAGGGGGCGTGGCAGTAGGCGGGACAAGGGGGCGTGGCAGTAGGCGGGACAAGGGGGCGTGGCAGTAGGCGGGACAAGGGGCGTGGCAGTGGGCGGGACCAGGGGGCGTGGCAATAGGCGGGACAAGGGGGCGGGACAAGGGGCGTGGCAGTGGGCGGGACACGGGGGCGTGGCAATAGGCGGGACAAGGGGGCGGGACAAGGGGCGTGTCAGTAGGCGGGACAAGGGGCGTGGCAGTAAGCGTGACAAGGGGGCGTGGCAGTAGGCGGGACAAGGGGGCGGGACAAGGGGCGTGGCAGTAGGCGGGACAAGGGGGCGTGGCAATAGGCGGGACAAGGGGGCGGGACAAGGGGAGTGTCAGTGGGCGGGACAAGGGGCGTGGCAGTGGGCGGGACAAGGGGAGTGTCAGTAGGCGGGACAAGGGGCGTGGCAGTGGGCGGGACAAGGGGCGTGTCAGTAGGCGGGACAAGGGGGCGTGGCAGTGGGCGGGACAAGGGGGCGTGTCAGTAGGCGGGACAAGGGGCGTGGCAGTGGGCGGGACAAGGGGGCGTGGCAGTAGGCGGGTCAAGGGGGCGTTGCAGTAGGCGGGACAGGGGGCGTGGCAGTTTGCGGGACAAGGGGCGTGGCAGTGGGCGGAACAAGGGGGCGTGGCAATGGGCGGGACAAGGGGAGCGTCAGTGGGCGGGACAAGGGGAGTGTCAGTGGGCGGGACAAGGGGAGTGTCAGTGGGCGGGACAAGGGGCGTGGCAGTTTGCGGGACAAGGGGCGTGGCAGTGGGCGGGACAAGGGGAGTGTCAGTGGGCGGGACAAGGGGAGTGTCAGTGGGAGGGACAAGGGGAGTGTCAGTGGGAGGGACAAGGGGAGTGTCAGTGGGCGGGACAAGGGGAGTGTCAGTGGGTGGGACAAGGGGAGTGTCAGTGGGAGGGACAAGGGGAGTGTCAGTGGGCGGGACAAGGGGAGTGTCAGTGGGCGGGGTAACAAGGGGAGTGTCAGTGGGTGGGACAAGGGGAGTGTCAGTGGGAGGGACAAGGGGAGTGTCAGTGGGCGGGACAAGGGGAGTGTCAGTGGGCGGGGTAACAAGGGGAGTGTCAGTGGGCGGGACAAGGGGAGTGTTAGTGGGCGGGGTAACAAGGGGAGTGTCAGTGGGCGGGACAAGGGGAGTGTCAGTGGGCTGGGTAACAAGGTGGGCTAGGTTCCCGCAGGCAGCGTGTCCCCCTTCTTTAGCTCAGCTCAGCTCATGCTCATGTCATGTCATGTCATGTCTTTTGATAATCAAAGACTTTATATATATATATATCAGTATATATAAAGTCTTTTTGAATGCTGGGCTGCTGGGGCTGCTGGGGCTGCTGGAGCTGCTGCTGGGGAAGCTGGCAATGCTTGAGGCGGGCCCCTGTGGAATGCAGCCAGCCAGCCAGCCAGCTATTCCACAGGGCTCCCCTCTGGATTGTGTGTGTGTGTGTGTGTGTGTGTGGTGGGGTGCTGCAGGCTTACCTTGTGGCAGGCAGCAGGAGCCACACAGTGGGACCCTACCATAGTGCACCTTGGAAAAACACAACTGTACGCATCTTGGCAACAAGGCCACTTCACCCAGGGGTGTGTTTTATTTAGGCACCCAAACAAGGTGGGCTAGGTTCCCGCAGGCAGCGTGTCCCCCTTCTTTAGCTCAGCTCAGCTCATGTCATGTCATGTCTTTTGATAATCAAAGATTTTATATATATGTATAAATATATATAAAAGCTTTTTCAATGCTGGGGCTGCTGGGGCTGCTGCTGCTGGGGCTGCTGGTGTTGCTGGGGAAGCTGGCAATGGCAGTGGGTGGGACAAGGGGGCGGGACAAGGGGCGTGTCAGTGGGCGGGACAAGGGGCGTGGCAGTAGGCGGGACAAGGGGCGTGTCAGTAGGCGGGACAAGGGGGCGTGGCAGTAGGCGGGACAAGGGGGCGTGGCAGTAGGCGGGACAAGGGGGCGTGGCAGTGGGCGGGACAAGGGGCGTGGCAGTAGGCGGGACAAGGGGGCGTGGCAGTGGGCGGGACAAGGGGCGTGGCAGTGGGCGGGACAAGGGGGCGTGGCAGTAGGCGGGACAAGGGGGCGTGGCAGTAGGCGGGACAAGGGGGCGTGGCAGTGGGCGGGACAAGTGGCGTGGCAGTGGGCGGGACAAGGGGGCGTGTCAGTAGGCGGGACAAGGGGGCGTGGCAGTAGGCGGGGCAAGGGGCGGGACAAGGGGGCGTGGCAGTGGGCGGGACAAGGGGGCGTGGCAGTAGGCGGGACAAGGGGGCGGGACAAGGGGGCGTGTCATTAGGCGGGACAAGGGGCGTGTCAGTGGGCGGGACCAGGGGGCGTGGCAATAGGCGGGACAAGGGGGCGGGACAAGGGGCGTGGCAGTGGGCGGGACACGGGGGCGTGGCAATAGGCGGGACAAGGGGCGTGTCAGTAGGCGGGACAAGCGGCGTGGCAGTAGGCTTGACAAGGGGGCGTGGCAATAGGCGGGACAAGGGGGCGGGACAAGGGGAGTGTCAGTGGGCGGGACAAGGGGCGTGGCAGTGGGCGGGACAAGGGGGCGTGTCAGTAGGCGGGACAAGGGGCGTGGCAGTGGGCGGGACAAGGGGGCGTGGCAGTAGGCGGGACAAGGGGGCGTGGCAGTAGGCGGCGCAAGGGGCGGGACAAGGGGGCGTGGCAGTAGGCGGGACAAGGGGGCGTGGCAGTAGGCGGGACAAGGGGGCGTGGCAGTAGCCGGGACAAGGGACGTGTCAGTAGGCGGGACAAGGGGCGTGGCAGTAGGCGGGACAAGGGGCGTGGCAGTAGGCGGGACAAGAGGGCGTGGCAGTAGGCGGGACCATGGGGCGTGGCAGTGGGCGGGACAAGGGGCGTGGCAGTAGGCGGGACCAGGGGGCGTGGCAGTGGGCGGGACACGGGGGCGTGGCAATAGGCGGGACAAGGGGGCGGGACAAGGGGCGTGTCAGTAGGCGGGACAAGGGGGCGTGGCAGTGGGCGGGACAAGGGGCGTGGCAGTGGGCGGGACAAGGGGGCGTGTCAGTAGGCGGGACAAGGGGCGTGGCAGTGGGCGGGACAAGGGGGCGTGGCAGTAGGCGGGACAAGGGGGCGTGGCAGTAGGCGGCGCAAGGGGCGGGACAAGGGGGAGTGGCAGTGGGCGGGACAAGGAGGCGTGGCAGTAGGCGGGACAAGGGGCGGGACAAGGGGGTGTGGCAGTAGGCGGGACAAGGGGGCGTGGCAGTAGCCGGGACCAGGAACGTGGCAGTAGGCGGGACCAGGGGGCGTGGCAGTAGGCGGGACAAGAGGGCGTGGCAGTATGCGGGACAAGGGGCGTGGCAATCGGCGGGACAAGGGGGCGGGACAAGGGGCGTGGCAGTAGGCGGGACCAGGGGGCGTGGCAGTTTGCGGGACAAGGGGCGTGGCAGTTTGCGGGACAAGGGGCGTGGCAGTGGGCGGGACAAGGGGGCGTGGCAGTGGGCGGGACAAGGGGCGTGGCAGTGGGCGGGACAAGGGGGCGTGGCAGTAGGCGGGACAAGGGGGCGTGGCAGTAGGCGGGACAAGGGGGCGTGGCAGTAGGCGGGACAAGGGGGCGTGGCAGTAGGCGGGACAAGGGGCGTGGCAGTGGGCGGGACCAGGGGGCGTGGCAATAGGCGGGACAAGGGGGCGGGACAAGGGGCGTGGCAGTGGGCGGGACACGGGGGCGTGGCAATAGGCGGGACAAGGGGGCGGGACAAGGGGCGTGTCAGTAGGCGGGACAAGGGGCGTGGCAGTAAGCGTGACAAGGGGGCGTGGCAGTAGGCGGGACAAGGGGGCGGGACAAGGGGCGTGGCAGTAGGCGGGACAAGGGGGCGTGGCAGTAGGCGGGTCAAGGGGGCGTTGCAGTAGGCGGGACAGGGGGCGTGGCAGTTTGCGGGACAAGGGGCGTGGCAGTGGGCGGAACAAGGGGGCGTGGCAATGGGCGGGACAAGGGGAGCGTCAGTGGGCGGGACAAGGGGAGTGTCAGTGGGCGGGACAAGGGGAGTGTCAGTGGGCGGGACAAGGGGCGTGGCAGTTTGCGGGACAAGGGGCGTGGCAGTGGGCGGGACAAGGGGAGTGTCAGTGGGAGGGACAAGGGGAGTGTCAGTGGGAGGGACAAGGGGAGTGTCAGTGGGCGGGACAAGGGGAGTGTCAGTGGGTGGGACAAGGGGAGTGTCAGTGGGAGGGACAAGGGGAGTGTCAGTGGGCGGGACAAGGGGAGTGTCAGTGGGCGGGGTAACAAGGGGAGTGTCAGTGGGTGGGACAAGGGGAGTGTCAGTGGGAGGGACAAGGGGAGTGTCAGTGGGCGGGACAAGGGGAGTGTCAGTGGGCGGGGTAACAAGGGGAGTGTCAGTGGGCGGGACAAGGGGAGTGTTAGTGGGCGGGGTAACAAGGGGAGTGTCAGTGGGCGGGACAAGGGGAGTGTCAGTGGGCTGGGTAACAAGGTGGGCTAAGTTCCCGCAGGCAGCGTGTCCCCCTTCTTTAGCTCAGCTCAGCTCAGCTCATGTCATGTCATGTCATGTCTTTTGATAATCAAAGACTTTATATATATATATATCAGTATATATAAAGTCTTTTTGAATGCTGGGCTGCTGGGGCTGCTGGGGCTGCTGGAGCTGCTGCTGGGGAAGCTGGCAATGCTTGAGGCGGGCCCCTGTGGAATGCAGCCAGCCAGCCAGCCAGCTATTCCACAGGGCTCCCCTCTGGATTGTGTGTGTGTGTGTGTGTGTGTGTGGTGGGGTGCTGCAGGCTTACCTTGTGGCAGGCAGCAGGAGCCACACAGTGGGACCCTACCATAGTGCACCTTGGAAAAACACAACTGTACGCATCTTGGCAACAAGGCCACTTCACCCAGGGGTGTGTTTTATTTAGGCACCCAAACAAGGTGGGCTAGGTTCCCGCAGGCAGCGTGTCCCCCTTCTTTAGCTCAGCTCAGCTCATGCTCATGTCATGTCATGTCTTTTGATAATCAAAGATTTTATATATATGTATAAATATATATAAAAGCTTTTTCAATGCTGGGGCTGCTGGGGCTGCTGCTGCTGGGGCTGCTGGTGTTGCTGGGGAAGCTGGCAATGGCAGTGGGTGGGACAAGGGGGCGGGACAAGGGGGCGTGGTAGTAGGCGGGACAAGGGGGCGTGGCAGTGGGCGGGACAAGGGGCGTGGCAGTAGGCGGGACAAGGGGCGTGTCAGTAGGCGGGACAAGGGGGCGTGGCAGTGGGCGGGACAAGGGGCGTGGCAGTAGGCGGGACAAGGGGCGTGTCAGTAGGCGGGACAAGGGGGCGTGGCAGTAGGCTGGACAAGGGGGCGTGGCAGTGGGCGGGACAAGGGGCGTGGCAGTAGGCGGGACAAGGGGCGTGTCAGTAGGCGGGACAAGGGGGCGTGGCAGTAGGCGGGACAAGGGGGCGTGGCAGTAGGCGGGACAAGGGGGCGTGGCAGTGGGCGGGACAAGGGGCGTGGCAGTAGGCGGGACAAGGGGGCGTGGCAGTGGGCGGGACAAGGGGCGTGGCAGTGGGCGGGACAAGGGGGCGTGGCAGTAGGCGGGACAAGGGGGCGTGGCAGTAGGCGGGACAAGGGGGCGTGGCAGTGGGCGGGACAAGTGGCGTGGCAGTGGGCGGGACAAGGGGGCGTGTCAGTAGGCGGGACAAGGGGGCGTGGCAGTAGGCGGGGCAAGGGGCGGGACAAGGGGGCGTGGCAGTGGGCGGGACAAGGGGGCGTGGCAGTAGGCGGGACAAGGGGGCGGGACAAGGGGGCGTGTCATTAGGCGGGACAAGGGGCGTGTCAGTGGGCGGGACCAGGGGGCGTGGCAATAGGCGGGACAAGGGGGCGGGACAAGGGGCGTGGCAGTGGGCGGGACACGGGGGCGTGGCAATAGGCGGGACAAGGGGCGTGTCAGTAGGCGGGACAAGCGGCGTGGCAGTAGGCTTGACAAGGGGGCGTGGCAATAGGCGGGACAAGGGGGCGGGACAAGGGGAGTGTCAGTGGGCGGGACAAGGGGCGTGGCAGTGGGCGGGACAAGGGGGCGTGTCAGTAGGCGGGACAAGGGGCGTGGCAGTGGGCGGGACAAGGGGGCGTGGCAGTAGGCGGGACAAGGGGGCGTGGCAGTAGGCGGCGCAAGGGGCGGGACAAGGGGGCGTGGCAGTAGGCGGGACAAGGGGGCGTGGCAGTAGGCGGGACAAGGGGGCGTGGCAGTAGCCGGGACAAGGGACGTGTCAGTAGGCGGGACAAGGGGCGTGGCAGTAGGCGGGACAAGGGGCGTGGCAGTAGGCGGGACAAGAGGGCGTGGCAGTAGGCGGGACCATGGGGCGTGGCAGTGGGCGGGACAAGGGGCGTGGCAGTAGGCGGGACCAGGGGGCGTGGCAGTGGGCGGGACACGGGGGCGTGGCAATAGGCGGGACAAGGGGGCGGGACAAGGGGCGTGTCAGTAGGCGGGACAAGGGGGCGTGGCAGTGGGCGGGACAAGGGGCGTGGCAGTGGGCGGGACAAGGGGGCGTGTCAGTAGGCGGGACAAGGGGCGTGGCAGTGGGCGGGACAAGGGGGCGTGGCAGTAGGCGGGACAAGGGGGCGTGGCAGTAGGCGGCGCAAGGGGCGGGACAAGGGGGAGTGGCAGTGGGCGGGACAAGGAGGCGTGGCAGTAGGCGGGACAAGGGGCGGGACAAGGGGGTGTGGCAGTAGGCGGGACAAGGGGGCGTGGCAGTAGCCGGGACCAGGAACGTGGCAGTAGGCGGGACCAGGGGGCGTGGCAGTAGGCGGGACAAGAGGGCGTGGCAGTATGCGGGACAAGGGGCGTGGCAATCGGCGGGACAAGGGGGCGGGACAAGGGGCGTGGCAGTAGGCGGGACCAGGGGGCGTGGCAGTTTGCGGGACAAGGGGCGTGGCAGTTTGCGGGACAAGGGGCGTGGCAGTGGGCGGGACAAGGGGCGTGGCAGTGGGCGGGACAAGGGGGCGTGTCAGTAGGCGGGACAAGGGGGCGTGGCAGTAGGCGGGACAAGGGGGCGTGGCAGTGGGCGGGACAAGGGGGCGTGGCAGTGGGCGGGACAAGGGGCGTGGCAGTGGGCGGGACAAGGGGGCGTGTCAGTAGGCGGGACAAGGGGGCGTGGCAGTAGGCGGGACAAGGGGGCGTGGCAGTAGGCGGGACAAGGGGGCGTGGCAGTAGGTGGGACAAGGGGCGTGGCAGTGGGCGGGACCAGGGGACGTGGCAATAGGCGGGACAAGGGGGCGGGACAAGGGGCGTGGCAGTGGGCGGGACACGGGGGCGTGGCAATAGGCGGGACAAGGGGGCGGGACAAGGGGCGTGTCAGTAGGCGGGACAAGGGGCGTGGCAGTAAGCGGGACAAGGGGGCGTGGCAGTAGGCGGGTCAAGGGGGCGTTGCAGTAGGCGGGACAGGGGGCGTGGCAGTTTGCGGGACAAGGGGCGTGGCAGTGGGCGGAACAAGGGGGCGTGGCAATGGGCGGGACAAGGGGAGCGTCAGTGGGCGGGACAAGGGGAGTGTCAGTGGGCGGGACAAGGGGAGTGTCAGTGGGCGGGACAAGGGGCGTGGCAGTTTGCGGGACAAGGGGCGTGGCAGTGGGCGGGACAAGGGGAGTGTCAGTGGGAGGGACAAGGGGAGTGTCAGTGGGAGGGACAAGGGGAGTGTCAGTGGGCGGGACAAGGGGAGTGTCAGTGGGTGGGACAAGGGGAGTGTCAGTGGGAGGGACAAGGGGAGTGTCAGTGGGCGGGACAAGGGGAGTGTCAGTGGGCGGGGTAACAAGGGGAGTGTCAGTGGGTGGGACAAGGGGAGTGTCAGTGGGAGGGACAAGGGGAGTGTCAGTGGGCGGGACAAGGGGAGTGTCAGTGGGCGGGGTAACAAGGGGAGTGTCAGTGGGCGGGACAAGGGGAGTGTTAGTGGGCGGGGTAACAAGGGGAGTGTCAGTGGGCGGGACAAGGGGAGTGTCAGTGGGCTGGGTAACAAGGTGGGCTAAGTTCCCGCAGGCAGCGTGTCCCCCTTCTTTAGCTCAGCTCAGCTCATGCTCATGTCATGTCATGTCATGTCTTTTGATAATCAAAGACTTTATATATATATATATCAGTATATATAAAGTCTTTTTGAATGCTGGGCTGCTGGGGCTGCTGGGGCTGCTGGAGCTGCTGCTGGGGAAGCTGGCAATGCTTGAGGCGGGCCCCTGTGGAATGCAGCCAGCCAGCCAGCCAGCTATTCCACAGGGCTCCCCTCTGGATTGTGTGTGTGTGTGTGTGTGTGTGTGGTGGGGTGCTGCAGGCTTACCTTGTGGCAGGCAGCAGGAGCCACACAGTGGGACCCTACCATAGTGCACCTTGGAAAAACACAACTGTACGCATCTTGGCAACAAGGCCACTTCACCCAGGGGTGTGTTTTATTTAGGCACCCAAACAAGGTGGGCTAGGTTCCCGCAGGCAGCGTGTCCCCCTTCTTTAGCTCAGCTCAGCTCATGCTCATGTCATGTCATGTCTTTTGATAATCAAAGATTTTATATATATGTATAAATATATATAAAAGCTTTTTCAATGCTGGGGCTGCTGGGGCTGCTGCTGCTGGGGCTGCTGGTGTTGCTGGGGAAGCTGGCAATGGCAGTGGGTGGGACAAGGGGGCGGGACAAGGGGGCGTGGTAGTAGGCGGGACAAGGGGGCGTGGCAGTGGGCGGGACAAGGGGCGTGGCAGTAGGCGGGACAAGGGGCGTGTCAGTAGGCGGGACAAGGGGGCGTGGCAGTGGGCGGGACAAGGGGCGTGGCAGTAGGCGGGACAAGGGGCGTGTCAGTAGGCGGGACAAGGGGGCGTGGCAGTAGGCTGGACAAGGGGGCGTGGCAGTGGGCGGGACAAGGGGCGTGGCAGTAGGCGGGACAAGGGGCGTGTCAGTAGGCGGGACAAGGGGGCGTGGCAGTAGGCGGGACAAGGGGGCGTGGCAGTAGGCGGGACAAGGGGGCGTGGCAGTGGGCGGGACAAGGGGCGTGGCAGTAGGCGGGACAAGGGGGCGTGGCAGTGGGCGGGACAAGGGGCGTGGCAGTGGGCGGGACAAGGGGGCGTGGCAGTAGGCGGGACAAGGGGGCGTGGCAGTAGGCGGGACAAGGGGGCGTGGCAGTGGGCGGGACAAGTGGCGTGGCAGTGGGCGGGACAAGGGGGCGTGTCAGTAGGCGGGACAAGGGGGCGTGGCAGTAGGCGGGGCAAGGGGCGGGACAAGGGGGCGTGGCAGTGGGCGGGACAAGGGGGCGTGGCAGTAGGCGGGACAAGGGGGCGGGACAAGGGGGCGTGTCATTAGGCGGGACAAGGGGCGTGTCAGTGGGCGGGACCAGGGGGCGTGGCAATAGGCGGGACAAGGGGGCGGGACAAGGGGCGTGGCAGTGGGCGGGACACGGGGGCGTGGCAATAGGCGGGACAAGGGGCGTGTCAGTAGGCGGGACAAGCGGCGTGGCAGTAGGCTTGACAAGGGGGCGTGGCAATAGGCGGGACAAGGGGGCGGGACAAGGGGAGTGTCAGTGGGCGGGACAAGGGGCGTGGCAGTGGGCGGGACAAGGGGGCGTGTCAGTAGGCGGGACAAGGGGCGTGGCAGTGGGCGGGACAAGGGGGCGTGGCAGTAGGCGGGACAAGGGGGCGTGGCAGTAGGCGGCGCAAGGGGCGGGACAAGGGGGCGTGGCAGTAGGCGGGACAAGGGGGCGTGGCAGTAGGCGGGACAAGGGGGCGTGGCAGTAGCCGGGACAAGGGACGTGTCAGTAGGCGGGACAAGGGGCGTGGCAGTAGGCGGGACAAGGGGCGTGGCAGTAGGCGGGACAAGAGGGCGTGGCAGTAGGCGGGACCATGGGGCGTGGCAGTGGGCGGGACAAGGGGCGTGGCAGTAGGCGGGACCAGGGGGCGTGGCAGTGGGCGGGACACGGGGGCGTGGCAATAGGCGGGACAAGGGGGCGGGACAAGGGGCGTGTCAGTAGGCGGGACAAGGGGGCGTGGCAGTGGGCGGGACAAGGGGCGTGGCAGTGGGCGGGACAAGGGGGCGTGTCAGTAGGCGGGACAAGGGGCGTGGCAGTGGGCGGGACAAGGGGGCGTGGCAGTAGGCGGGACAAGGGGGCGTGGCAGTAGGCGGCGCAAGGGGCGGGACAAGGGGGAGTGGCAGTGGGCGGGACAAGGAGGCGTGGCAGTAGGCGGGACAAGGGGCGGGACAAGGGGGTGTGGCAGTAGGCGGGACAAGGGGGCGTGGCAGTAGCCGGGACCAGGAACGTGGCAGTAGGCGGGACCAGGGGGCGTGGCAGTAGGCGGGACAAGAGGGCGTGGCAGTATGCGGGACAAGGGGCGTGGCAATCGGCGGGACAAGGGGGCGGGACAAGGGGCGTGGCAGTAGGCGGGACCAGGGGGCGTGGCAGTTTGCGGGACAAGGGGCGTGGCAGTTTGCGGGACAAGGGGCGTGGCAGTGGGCGGGACAAGGGGCGTGGCAGTGGGCGGGACAAGGGGGCGTGTCAGTAGGCGGGACAAGGGGGCGTGGCAGTAGGCGGGACAAGGGGGCGTGGCAGTGGGCGGGACAAGGGGGCGTGGCAGTGGGCGGGACAAGGGGCGTGGCAGTGGGCGGGACAAGGGGGCGTGTCAGTAGGCGGGACAAGGGGGCGTGGCAGTAGGCGGGACAAGGGGGCGTGGCAGTAGGCGGGACAAGGGGGCGTGGCAGTAGGTGGGACAAGGGGCGTGGCAGTGGGCGGGACCAGGGGACGTGGCAATAGGCGGGACAAGGGGGCGGGACAAGGGGCGTGGCAGTGGGCGGGACACGGGGGCGTGGCAATAGGCGGGACAAGGGGGCGGGACAAGGGGCGTGTCAGTAGGCGGGACAAGGGGCGTGGCAGTAAGCGGGACAAGGGGGCGTGGCAATAGGCGGGACAAGGGGGCGGGACAAGGGGAGTGTCAGTGGGCGGGACAAGGGGCGTGGCAGTGGGCGGGACAAGGGGAGTGTCAGTAGGCGGGACAAGGGGCGTGGCAGTGGGCGGGACAAGGGGCGTGTCAGTAGGCGGGACAAGGGGGCGTGGCAGTGGGCGGGACAAGGGGGCGTGTCAGTAGGCGGGACAAGGGGCGTGGCAGTGGGCGGGACAAGGGGGCGTGGCAGTAGGCGGGACAAGGGGGCGTGGCAGTAGGCGGGTCAAGGGGGCGTTGCAGTAGGCGGGACAGGGGGCGTGGCAGTTTGCGGGACAAGGGGCGTGGCAGTGGGCGGAACAAGGGGGCGTGGCAATGGGCGGGACAAGGGGAGCGTCAGTGGGCGGGACAAGGGGAGTGTCAGTGGGCGGGACAAGGGGAGTGTCAGTGGGCGGGACAAGGGGCGTGGCAGTTTGCGGGACAAGGGGCGTGGCAGTGGGCGGGACAAGGGGAGTGTCAGTGGGAGGGACAAGGGGAGTGTCAGTGGGAGGGACAAGGGGAGTGTCAGTGGGCGGGACAAGGGGAGTGTCAGTGGGTGGGACAAGGGGAGTGTCAGTGGGAGGGACAAGGGGAGTGTCAGTGGGCGGGACAAGGGGAGTGTCAGTGGGCGGGGTAACAAGGGGAGTGTCAGTGGGTGGGACAAGGGGAGTGTCAGTGGGAGGGACAAGGGGAGTGTCAGTGGGCGGGACAAGGGGAGTGTCAGTGGGCGGGGTAACAAGGGGAGTGTCAGTGGGCGGGACAAGGGGAGTGTTAGTGGGCGGGGTAACAAGGGGAGTGTCAGTGGGCGGGACAAGGGGAGTGTCAGTGGGCTGGGTAACAAGGTGGGCTAAGTTCCCGCAGGCAGCGTGTCCCCCTTCTTTAGCTCAGCTCAGCTCATGCTCATGTCATGTCATGTCATGTCTTTTGATAATCAAAGACTTTATATATATATATATCAGTATATATAAAGTCTTTTTGAATGCTGGGCTGCTGGGGCTGCTGGGGCTGCTGGAGCTGCTGCTGGGGAAGCTGGCAATGCTTGAGGCGGGCCCCTGTGGAATGCAGCCAGCCAGCCAGCCAGCTATTCCACAGGGCTCCCCTCTGGATTGTGTGTGTGTGTGTGTGTGTGTGTGGTGGGGTGCTGCAGGCTTACCTTGTGGCAGGCAGCAGGAGCCACACAGTGGGACCCTACCATAGTGCACCTTGGAAAAACACAACTGTACGCATCTTGGCAACAAGGCCACTTCACCCAGGGGTGTGTTTTATTTAGGCACCCAAACAAGGTGGGCTAGGTTCCCGCAGGCAGCGTGTCCCCCTTCTTTAGCTCAGCTCAGCTCATGCTCATGTCATGTCATGTCTTTTGATAATCAAAGATTTTATATATATGTATAAATATATATAAAAGCTTTTTCAATGCTGGGGCTGCTGGGGCTGCTGCTGCTGGGGCTGCTGGTGTTGCTGGGGAAGCTGGCAATGGCAGTGGGTGGGACAAGGGGGCGGGACAAGGGGGCGTGGTAGTAGGCGGGACAAGGGGGCGTGGCAGTGGGCGGGACAAGGGGCGTGGCAGTAGGCGGGACAAGGGGCGTGTCAGTAGGCGGGACAAGGGGGCGTGGCAGTGGGCGGGACAAGGGGCGTGGCAGTAGGCGGGACAAGGGGCGTGTCAGTAGGCGGGACAAGGGGGCGTGGCAGTAGGCTGGACAAGGGGGCGTGGCAGTGGGCGGGACAAGGGGCGTGGCAGTAGGCGGGACAAGGGGCGTGTCAGTAGGCGGGACAAGGGGGCGTGGCAGTAGGCGGGACAAGGGGGCGTGGCAGTAGGCGGGACAAGGGGGCGTGGCAGTGGGCGGGACAAGGGGCGTGGCAGTAGGCGGGACAAGGGGGCGTGGCAGTGGGCGGGACAAGGGGCGTGGCAGTGGGCGGGACAAGGGGGCGTGGCAGTAGGCGGGACAAGGGGGCGTGGCAGTAGGCGGGACAAGGGGGCGTGGCAGTGGGCGGGACAAGTGGCGTGGCAGTGGGCGGGACAAGGGGGCGTGTCAGTAGGCGGGACAAGGGGGCGTGGCAGTAGGCGGGGCAAGGGGCGGGACAAGGGGGCGTGGCAGTGGGCGGGACAAGGGGGCGTGGCAGTAGGCGGGACAAGGGGGCGGGACAAGGGGGCGTGTCATTAGGCGGGACAAGGGGCGTGTCAGTGGGCGGGACCAGGGGGCGTGGCAATAGGCGGGACAAGGGGGCGGGACAAGGGGCGTGGCAGTGGGCGGGACACGGGGGCGTGGCAATAGGCGGGACAAGGGGCGTGTCAGTAGGCGGGACAAGCGGCGTGGCAGTAGGCTTGACAAGGGGGCGTGGCAATAGGCGGGACAAGGGGGCGGGACAAGGGGAGTGTCAGTGGGCGGGACAAGGGGCGTGGCAGTGGGCGGGACAAGGGGGCGTGTCAGTAGGCGGGACAAGGGGCGTGGCAGTGGGCGGGACAAGGGGGCGTGGCAGTAGGCGGGACAAGGGGGCGTGGCAGTAGGCGGCGCAAGGGGCGGGACAAGGGGGCGTGGCAGTAGGCGGGACAAGGGGGCGTGGCAGTAGGCGGGACAAGGGGGCGTGGCAGTAGCCGGGACAAGGGACGTGTCAGTAGGCGGGACAAGGGGCGTGGCAGTAGGCGGGACAAGGGGCGTGGCAGTAGGCGGGACAAGAGGGCGTGGCAGTAGGCGGGACCATGGGGCGTGGCAGTGGGCGGGACAAGGGGCGTGGCAGTAGGCGGGACCAGGGGGCGTGGCAGTGGGCGGGACACGGGGGCGTGGCAATAGGCGGGACAAGGGGGCGGGACAAGGGGCGTGTCAGTAGGCGGGACAAGGGGGCGTGGCAGTGGGCGGGACAAGGGGCGTGGCAGTGGGCGGGACAAGGGGGCGTGTCAGTAGGCGGGACAAGGGGCGTGGCAGTGGGCGGGACAAGGGGGCGTGGCAGTAGGCGGGACAAGGGGGCGTGGCAGTAGGCGGCGCAAGGGGCGGGACAAGGGGGAGTGGCAGTGGGCGGGACAAGGAGGCGTGGCAGTAGACGGGACAAGGGGCGGGACAAGGGGGTGTGGCAGTAGGCGGGACAAGGGGGCGTGGCAGTAGCCGGGACCAGGAACGTGGCAGTAGGCGGGACCAGGGGGCGTGGCAGTAGGCGGGACAAGAGGGCGTGGCAGTATGCGGGACAAGGGGCGTGGCAATCGGCGGGACAAGGGGGCGGGACAAGGGGCGTGGCAGTAGGCGGGACCAGGGGGCGTGGCAGTTTGCGGGACAAGGGGCGTGGCAGTTTGCGGGACAAGGGGCGTGGCAGTGGGCGGGACAAGGGGCGTGGCAGTGGGCGGGACAAGGGGGCGTGTCAGTAGGCGGGACAAGGGGGCGTGGCAGTAGGCGGGACAAGGGGGCGTGGCAGTGGGCGGGACAAGGGGGCGTGGCAGTGGGCGGGACAAGGGGCGTGGCAGTGGGCGGGACAAGGGGGCGTGTCAGTAGGCGGGACAAGGGGGCGTGGCAGTAGGCGGGACAAGGGGGCGTGGCAGTAGGCGGGACAAGGGGGCGTGGCAGTAGGTGGGACAAGGGGCGTGGCAGTGGGCGGGACCAGGGGACGTGGCAATAGGCGGGACAAGGGGGCGGGACAAGGGGCGTGGCAGTGGGCGGGACACGGGGGCGTGGCAATAGGCGGGACAAGGGGGCGGGACAAGGGGCGTGTCAGTAGGCGGGACAAGGGGCGTGGCAGTAAGCGGGACAAGGGGGCGTGGCAATAGGCGGGACAAGGGGGCGGGACAAGGGGAGTGTCAGTGGGCGGGACAAGGGGCGTGGCAGTGGGCGGGACAAGGGGAGTGTCAGTAGGCGGGACAAGGGGCGTGGCAGTGGGCGGGACAAGGGGCGTGTCAGTAGGCGGGACAAGGGGGCGTGGCAGTGGGCGGGACAAGGGGGCGTGTCAGTAGGCGGGACAAGGGGCGTGGCAGTGGGCGGGACAAGGGGGCGTGGCAGTAGGCGGGACAAGGGGGCGTGGCAGTAGGCGGGTCAAGGGGGCGTTGCAGTAGGCGGGACAGGGGGCGTGGCAGTTTGCGGGACAAGGGGCGTGGCAGTGGGCGGAACAAGGGGGCGTGGCAATGGGCGGGACAAGGGGAGCGTCAGTGGGCGGGACAAGGGGAGTGTCAGTGGGCGGGACAAGGGGCGTGGCAGTTTGCGGGACAAGGGGCGTGGCAGTGGGCGGGACAAGGGGAGTGTCAGTGGGCGGGACAAGGGGAGTGTCAGTGGGAGGGACAAGGGGAGTGTCAGTGGGAGGGACAAGGGGAGTGTCAGTGGGCGGGACAAGGGGAGTGTCAGTGGGCGGGACAAGGGGAGTGTCAGTGGGCGGGACAAGGGGAGTGTCAGTGGGCGGGGTAACAAGGGGAGTGTCAGTGGGTGGGACAAGGGGAGTGTCAGTGGGAGGGACAAGGGGAGTGTCAGTGGGCGGGACAAGGGGAGTGTCAGTGGGCGGGGTAACAAGGGGAGTGTCAGTGGGCGGGACAAGGGGAGTGTCAGTGGGCTGGGTAACAAGGGGAGTGTCAGTGGGCGGGACAAGGGGAGTGTCAGTGGGCGGGGTAACAAGGGGAGTGTCAGTGGGCGGGACAAGGGGAGTGTCAGTGGGCTGGGTAACAAGGGGAGTGTCAGTGGGTGGGACAAGGGGAGTGTCAGTGGGTGGGACAAGGGGAGTGTCAGTGGGTGGGACAAGGGGAGTGTCAGTGGGCGGGACAAGGGGACTGTCAGTGGGAGGGACAAGGGGAGTGTCAGTGGGCGGGGTAACAAGTTGGGCTAGGTTCCCGCAGGCAGCGTGTCCCCCTTCTTTAGCTCAGCTCAGCTCATGCTCATGTCATGTCATGTCATGTCTTTTGATAATCAAAGACTTTATATATATATATATCAGTATATATAAAGTCTTTTTGAATGCTGGGCTGCTGGGGCTGCTGGAGCTGCTGCTGGGGAAGCTGGCAATGCTTGAGGCGGGCCCCTGTGGAATGCAGCCAGCCAGCCAGCCAGCTATTCCACAGGGCTCCCCTCTGGATTGTGTGTGTGTGTGTGTGTGTGTGTGGTGCTGCAGGCTTACCTTGTGGCAGGCAGCAGGAGCCACACAGTGGGACCCTACCATAGTGCACCCTGGAAAAACACAACTGTACGCATCTTGGCAACAAGGCCACTTCACCCAGGGGTGTGTTTTATTTAGGCACCCAAACAAGGTGGGCTAGGTTCCCGCAGGCAGCGTGTCCCCCTTCTTTAGCTCAGCTCAGCTCATGTCATGTCATGTCTTTTGATAATCAAAGATTTTATATATATGTATAAATATATATAAAAGCTTTTTCAATGCTGGGGCTGCTGGGGCTGCTGCTGCTGGGGCTGCTGGTGTTGCTGGGGAAGCTGGCAATGGCAGTGGGTGGGACAAGGGGGCGGGACAAGGGGGCGTGGTAGTAGGCGGGACAAGGGGCGTGGCAGTAGGCGGGACAAGGGGGCGTGGCAGTAGGCGGGACAAGGGGGCGTGGCAGTAGGCGGGACAAGGGGGCGTGGCAGTGGGCGGGACAAGGGGCGTGGCAGTAGGCGGGACAAGGGGGCGTGGCAGTGGGCGGGACAAGGGGCGTGGCAGTGGGCGGGACAAGGGGGCGTGGCAGTAGGCGGGACAAGGGGGCGTGGCAGTAGGCGGGACAAGGGGGCGTGGCAGTGGGCGGGACAAGTGGCGTGGCAGTGGGCGGGACAAGGGGGCGTGTCAGTAGGCGGGACAAGGGGGCGTGGCAGTAGGCGGGGCAAGGGGCGGGACAAGGGGGCGTGGCAGTGGGCGGGACAAGGGGGCGTGGCAGTAGGCGGGACAAGGGGGCGGGACAAGGGGGCGTGGCAGTAGGCGGGACAAGGGGCGTGGCAGTGGGCGGGACCAGGGGGCGTGGCAATAGGCGGGGCAAGGGGGCGGGACAAGGGGCGTGGCAGTGGGCGGGACACGGGGGCGTGGCAATAGGCGGGACAAGGGGCGTGTCAGTAGGCGGGACAAGCGGCGTGGCAGTAGGCTTGACAAGGGGGCGTGGCAATAGGCGGGACAAGGGGGCGGGACAAGGGGAGTGTCAGTGGGCGGGACAAGGGGCGTGGCAGTGGGCGGGACAAGGGGGCGTGTCAGTAGGCGGGACAAGGGGCGTGGCAGTGGGCGGGACAAGGGGGCGTGGCAGTAGGCGGGACAAGGGGGCGTGGCAGTAGGCGGCGCAAGGGGCGGGACAAGGGGGCGTGGCAGTAGGCGGGACAAGGGGGCGTGGCAGTAGGCGGGACAAGGGGGCGTGGCAGTAGCCGGGACAAGGGACGTGTCAGTAGGCGGGACAAGGGGCGTGGCAGTAGGCGGGACAAGGGGCGTGGCAGTAGGCGGGACAAGAGGGCGTGGCAGTAGGCGGGACCATGGGGCGTGGCAGTAGGCGGGACAAGGGGCGTGGCAGTGGGCGGGACAAGGGGCGTGGCAGTAGGCGGGACCAGGGGGCGTGGCAGTGGGCGGGACACGGGGGCGTGGCAATAGGCGGGACAAGGGGGCGGGACAAGGGGCGTGTCAGTAGGCGGGACAAGGGGGCGTGGCAGTGGGCGGGACAAGGGGGCGTGTCAGTAGGCGGGACAAGGGGCGTGGCAGTGGGCGGGACAAGGGGGCGTGGCAGTAGGCGGGACAAGGGGGCGTGGCAGTAGGCGGCGCAAGGGGCGGGACAAGGGGGAGTGGCAGTGGGCGGGACAAGGAGGCGTGGCAGTAGGCGGGACAAGGGGCGGGACAAGGGGGCGTGGCAGTAGGCGGGACAAGGGGGCGTGGCAGTAGCCGGGACCAGGAACGTGGCAGTAGGCGGGACCAGGGGGCGTGGCAGTAGGCGGGACAAGAGGGCGTGGCAGTATGCGGGACAAGGGGCGTGGCAATCGGCGGGACAAGGGGGCGGGACAAGGGGCGTGGCAGTAGGCGGGACCAGGGGGCGTGGCAGTTTGCGGGACAAGGGGCGTGGCAGTTTGCGGGACAAGGGGCGTGGCAGTGGGCGGGACAAGGGGGCGTGGCAGTGGGCGGGACAAGGGGCGTGGCAGTGGGCGGGACAAGGGGGCGTGTCAGTAGGCGGGACAAGGGGGCGTGGCAGTAGGCGGGACAAGGGGGCGTGGCAGTAGGCGGGACAAGGGGGCGTGGCAGTAGGCGGGACAAGGGGCGTGGCAGTGGGCGGGACCAGGGGGCGTGGCAATAGGCGGGACAAGGGGGCGGGACAAGGGGCGTGGCAGTGGGCGGGACACGGGGGCGTGGCAATAGGCGGGACAAGGGGGCGGGACAAGGGGCGTGTCAGTAGGCGGGACAAGGGGCGTGGCAGTAAGCGTGACAAGGGGGCGTGGCAGTAGGCGGGACAAGGGGGCGGGACAAGGGGCGTGGCAGTAGGCGGGACAAGGGGGCGTGGCAATAGGCGGGACAAGGGGGCGGGACAAGGGGAGTGTCAGTGGGCGGGACAAGGGGCGTGGCAGTGGGCGGGACAAGGGGAGTGTCAGTAGGCGGGACAAGGGGCGTGGCAGTGGGCGGGACAAGGGGCGTGTCAGTAGGCGGGACAAGGGGGCGTGGCAGTGGGCGGGACAAGGGGGCGTGTCAGTAGGCGGGACAAGGGGCGTGGCAGTGGGCGGGACAAGGGGGCGTGGCAGTAGGCGGGTCAAGGGGGCGTTGCAGTAGGCGGGACAGGGGGCGTGGCAGTTTGCGGGACAAGGGGCGTGGCAGTGGGCGGAACAAGGGGGCGTGGCAATGGGCGGGACAAGGGGAGCGTCAGTGGGCGGGACAAGGGGAGTGTCAGTGGGCGGGACAAGGGGAGTGTCAGTGGGCGGGACAAGGGGCGTGGCAGTTTGCGGGACAAGGGGCGTGGCAGTGGGCGGGACAAGGGGAGTGTCAGTGGGCGGGACAAGGGGAGTGTCAGTGGGAGGGACAAGGGGAGTGTCAGTGGGAGGGACAAGGGGAGTGTCAGTGGGCGGGACAAGGGGAGTGTCAGTGGGTGGGACAAGGGGAGTGTCAGTGGGAGGGACAAGGGGAGTGTCAGTGGGCGGGACAAGGGGAGTGTCAGTGGGCGGGGTAACAAGGGGAGTGTCAGTGGGTGGGACAAGGGGAGTGTCAGTGGGAGGGACAAGGGGAGTGTCAGTGGGCGGGACAAGGGGAGTGTCAGTGGGCGGGGTAACAAGGGGAGTGTCAGTGGGCGGGACAAGGGGAGTGTTAGTGGGCGGGGTAACAAGGGGAGTGTCAGTGGGCGGGACAAGGGGAGTGTCAGTGGGCTGGGTAACAAGGTGGGCTAAGTTCCCGCAGGCAGCGTGTCCCCCTTCTTTAGCTCAGCTCAGCTCATGCTCATGTCATGTCATGTCATGTCTTTTGATAATCAAAGACTTTATATATATATATATCAGTATATATAAAGTCTTTTTGAATGCTGGGCTGCTGGGGCTGCTGGGGCTGCTGGAGCTGCTGCTGGGGAAGCTGGCAATGCTTGAGGCGGGCCCCTGTGGAATGCAGCCAGCCAGCCAGCCAGCTATTCCACAGGGCTCCCCTCTGGATTGTGTGTGTGTGTGTGTGTGTGTGTGGTGGGGTGCTGCAGGCTTACCTTGTGGCAGGCAGCAGGAGCCACACAGTGGGACCCTACCATAGTGCACCTTGGAAAAACACAACTGTACGCATCTTGGCAACAAGGCCACTTCACCCAGGGGTGTGTTTTATTTAGGCACCCAAACAAGGTGGGCTAGGTTCCCGCAGGCAGCGTGTCCCCCTTCTTTAGCTCAGCTCAGCTCATGTCATGTCATGTCTTTTGATAATCAAAGATTTTATATATATGTATAAATATATATAAAAGCTTTTTCAATGCTGGGGCTGCTGGGGCTGCTGCTGCTGGGGCTGCTGGTGTTGCTGGGGAAGCTGGCAATGGCAGTGGGTGGGACAAGGGGGCGGGACAAGGGGCGTGTCAGTGGGCGGGACAAGGGGCGTGGCAGTAGGCGGGACAAGGGGCGTGTCAGTAGGCGGGACAAGGGGGCGTGGCAGTAGGCGGGACAAGGGGGCGTGGCAGTAGGCGGGACAAGGGGGCGTGGCAGTGGGCGGGACAAGGGGCGTGGCAGTAGGCGGGACAAGGGGGCGTGGCAGTGGGCGGGACAAGGGGCGTGGCAGTGGGCGGGACAAGGGGGCGTGGCAGTAGGCGGGACAAGGGGGCGTGGCAGTAGGCGGGACAAGGGGGCGTGGCAGTGGGCGGGACAAGTGGCGTGGCAGTGGGCGGGACAAGGGGGCGTGTCAGTAGGCGGGACAAGGGGGCGTGGCAGTAGGCGGGGCAAGGGGCGGGACAAGGGGGCGTGGCAGTGGGCGGGACAAGGGGGCGTGGCAGTAGGCGGGACAAGGGGGCGGGACAAGGGGGCGTGTCATTAGGCGGGACAAGGGGCGTGTCAGTGGGCGGGACCAGGGGGCGTGGCAATAGGCGGGACAAGGGGGCGGGACAAGGGGCGTGGCAGTGGGCGGGACACGGGGGCGTGGCAATAGGCGGGACAAGGGGCGTGTCAGTAGGCGGGACAAGCGGCGTGGCAGTAGGCTTGACAAGGGGGCGTGGCAATAGGCGGGACAAGGGGGCGGGACAAGGGGAGTGTCAGTGGGCGGGACAAGGGGCGTGGCAGTGGGCGGGACAAGGGGGCGTGTCAGTAGGCGGGACAAGGGGCGTGGCAGTGGGCGGGACAAGGGGGCGTGGCAGTAGGCGGGACAAGGGGGCGTGGCAGTAGGCGGCGCAAGGGGCGGGACAAGGGGGCGTGGCAGTAGGCGGGACAAGGGGGCGTGGCAGTAGGCGGGACAAGGGGGCGTGGCAGTAGCCGGGACAAGGGACGTGTCAGTAGGCGGGACAAGGGGCGTGGCAGTAGGCGGGACAAGGGGCGTGGCAGTAGGCGGGACAAGAGGGCGTGGCAGTAGGCGGGACCATGGGGCGTGGCAGTGGGCGGGACAAGGGGCGTGGCAGTAGGCGGGACCAGGGGGCGTGGCAGTGGGCGGGACACGGGGGCGTGGCAATAGGCGGGACAAGGGGGCGGGACAAGGGGCGTGTCAGTAGGCGGGACAAGGGGGCGTGGCAGTGGGCGGGACAAGGGGCGTGGCAGTGGGCGGGACAAGGGGGCGTGTCAGTAGGCGGGACAAGGGGCGTGGCAGTGGGCGGGACAAGGGGGCGTGGCAGTAGGCGGGACAAGGGGGCGTGGCAGTAGGCGGCGCAAGGGGCGGGACAAGGGGGAGTGGCAGTGGGCGGGACAAGGAGGCGTGGCAGTAGGCGGGACAAGGGGCGGGACAAGGGGGTGTGGCAGTAGGCGGGACAAGGGGGCGTGGCAGTAGCCGGGACCAGGAACGTGGCAGTAGGCGGGACCAGGGGGCGTGGCAGTAGGCGGGACAAGAGGGCGTGGCAGTATGCGGGACAAGGGGCGTGGCAATCGGCGGGACAAGGGGGCGGGACAAGGGGCGTGGCAGTAGGCGGGACCAGGGGGCGTGGCAGTTTGCGGGACAAGGGGCGTGGCAGTTTGCGGGACAAGGGGCGTGGCAGTGGGCGGGACAAGGGGGCGTGGCAGTGGGCGGGACAAGGGGCGTGGCAGTGGGCGGGACAAGGGGGCGTGGCAGTAGGCGGGACAAGGGGGCGTGGCAGTAGGCGGGACAAGGGGGCGTGGCAGTAGGCGGGACAAGGGGGCGTGGCAGTAGGCGGGACAAGGGGCGTGGCAGTGGGCGGGACCAGGGGGCGTGGCAATAGGCGGGACAAGGGGGCGGGACAAGGGGCGTGGCAGTGGGCGGGACACGGGGGCGTGGCAATAGGCGGGACAAGGGGGCGGGACAAGGGGCGTGTCAGTAGGCGGGACAAGGGGCGTGGCAGTAAGCGTGACAAGGGGGCGTGGCAGTAGGCGGGACAAGGGGGCGGGACAAGGGGCGTGGCAGTAGGCGGGACAAGGGGGCGTGGCAATAGGCGGGACAAGGGGGCGGGACAAGGGGAGTGTCAGTGGGCGGGACAAGGGGCGTGGCAGTGGGCGGGACAAGGGGAGTGTCAGTAGGCGGGACAAGGGGCGTGGCAGTGGGCGGGACAAGGGGCGTGTCAGTAGGCGGGACAAGGGGGCGTGGCAGTGGGCGGGACAAGGGGGCGTGTCAGTAGGCGGGACAAGGGGCGTGGCAGTGGGCGGGACAAGGGGGCGTGGCAGTAGGCGGGACAAGGGGGCGTGGCAGTAGGCGGGTCAAGGGGGCGTTGCAGTAGGCGGGACAGGGGGCGTGGCAGTTTGCGGGACAAGGGGCGTGGCAGTGGGCGGAACAAGGGGGCGTGGCAATGGGCGGGACAAGGGGAGCGTCAGTGGGCGGGACAAGGGGAGTGTCAGTGGGCGGGACAAGGGGAGTGTCAGTGGGCGGGACAAGGGGCGTGGCAGTTTGCGGGACAAGGGGCGTGGCAGTGGGCGGGACAAGGGGAGTGTCAGTGGGAGGGACAAGGGGAGTGTCAGTGGGAGGGACAAGGGGAGTGTCAGTGGGCGGGACAAGGGGAGTGTCAGTGGGTGGGACAAGGGGAGTGTCAGTGGGAGGGACAAGGGGAGTGTCAGTGGGCGGGACAAGGGGAGTGTCAGTGGGCGGGGTAACAAGGGGAGTGTCAGTGGGTGGGACAAGGGGAGTGTCAGTGGGAGGGACAAGGGGAGTGTCAGTGGGCGGGACAAGGGGAGTGTCAGTGGGCGGGGTAACAAGGGGAGTGTCAGTGGGCGGGACAAGGGGAGTGTTAGTGGGCGGGGTAACAAGGGGAGTGTCAGTGGGCGGGACAAGGGGAGTGTCAGTGGGCTGGGTAACAAGGTGGGCTAAGTTCCCGCAGGCAGCGTGTCCCCCTTCTTTAGCTCAGCTCAGCTCAGCTCATGTCATGTCATGTCATGTCTTTTGATAATCAAAGACTTTATATATATATATATCAGTATATATAAAGTCTTTTTGAATGCTGGGCTGCTGGGGCTGCTGGGGCTGCTGGAGCTGCTGCTGGGGAAGCTGGCAATGCTTGAGGCGGGCCCCTGTGGAATGCAGCCAGCCAGCCAGCCAGCTATTCCACAGGGCTCCCCTCTGGATTGTGTGTGTGTGTGTGTGTGTGTGTGGTGGGGTGCTGCAGGCTTACCTTGTGGCAGGCAGCAGGAGCCACACAGTGGGACCCTACCATAGTGCACCTTGGAAAAACACAACTGTACGCATCTTGGCAACAAGGCCACTTCACCCAGGGGTGTGTTTTATTTAGGCACCCAAACAAGGTGGGCTAGGTTCCCGCAGGCAGCGTGTCCCCCTTCTTTAGCTCAGCTCAGCTCATGTCATGTCATGTCTTTTGATAATCAAAGATTTTATATATATGTATAAATATATATAAAAGCTTTTTCAATGCTGGGGCTGCTGGGGCTGCTGCTGCTGGGGCTGCTGGTGTTGCTGGGGAAGCTGGCAATGGCAGTGGGTGGGACAAGGGGGCGGGACAAGGGGCGTGTCAGTGGGCGGGACAAGGGGCGTGGCAGTAGGCGGGACAAGGGGCGTGGCAGTAGGCGGGACAAGGGGGCGTGGCAGTAGGCGGGACAAGGGGGCGTGGCAGTAGGCGGGACAAGGGGGCGTGGCAGTGGGCGGGACAAGGGGCGTGGCAGTAGGCGGGACAAGGGGGCGTGGCAGTGGGCGGGACAAGGGGCGTGGCAGTGGGCGGGACAAGGGGGCGTGGCAGTAGGCGGGACAAGGGGGCGTGGCAGTAGGCGGGACAAGGGGGCGTGGCAGTGGGCGGGACAAGTGGCGTGGCAGTGGGCGGGACAAGGGGGCGTGTCAGTAGGCGGGACAAGGGGGCGTGGCAGTAGGCGGGGCAAGGGGCGGGACAAGGGGGCGTGGCAGTGGGCGGGACAAGGGGGCGTGGCAGTAGGCGGGACAAGGGGGCGGGACAAGGGGGCGTGGCAGTAGGCGGGACAAGGGGCGTGGCAGTGGGCGGGACCAGGGGGCGTGGCAATAGGCGGGGCAAGGGGGCGGGACAAGGGGCGTGGCAATGGGCGGGACACGGGGGCGTGGCAATAGGCGGGACAAGGGGCGTGTCAGTAGGCGGGACAAGCGGCGTGGCAGTAGGCTTGACAAGGGGGCGTGGCAATAGGCGGGACAAGGGGGCGGGACAAGGGGAGTGTCAGTGGGCGGGACAAGGGGCGTGGCAGTGGGCGGGACAAGGGGGCGTGTCAGTAGGCGGGACAAGGGGCGTGGCAGTGGGCGGGACAAGGGGGCGTGGCAGTAGGCGGGACAAGGGGGCGTGGCAGTAGGCGGCGCAAGGGGCGGGACAAGGGGGCGTGGCAGTAGGCGGGACAAGGGGGCGTGGCAGTAGGCGGGACAAGGGGGCGTGGCAGTAGCCGGGACAAGGGGCGTGGCAGTAGGCGGGACAAGAGGGCGTGGCAGTAGGCGGGACCATGGGGCGTGGCAGTAGGCGGGACAAGGGGCGTGGCAGTGGGCGGGACAAGGGGCGTGGCAGTAGGCGGGACCAGGGGGCGTGGCAGTGGGCGGGACACGGGGGCGTGGCAATAGGCGGGACAAGGGGGCGGGACAAGGGGCGTGTCAGTAGGCGGGACAAGGGGGCGTGGCAGTGGGCGGGACAAGGGGGCGTGTCAGTAGGCGGGACAAGGGGCGTGGCAGTGGGCGGGACAAGGGGGCGTGGCAGTAGGCGGGACAAGGGGGCGTGGCAGTAGGCGGCGCAAGGGGCGGGACAAGGGGGAGTGGCAGTGGGCGGGACAAGGAGGCGTGGCAGTAGGCGGGACAAGGGGCGGGACAAGGGGGCGTGGCAGTAGGCGGGACAAGGGGGCGTGGCAGTAGCCGGGACCAGGAACGTGGCAGTAGGCGGGACCAGGGGGCGTGGCAGTAGGCGGGACAAGAGGGCGTGGCAGTATGCGGGACAAGGGGCGTGGCAATCGGCGGGACAAGGGGGCGGGACAAGGGGCGTGGCAGTAGGCGGGACCAGGGGGCGTGGCAGTTTGCGGGACAAGGGGCGTGGCAGTTTGCGGGACAAGGGGCGTGGCAGTGGGCGGGACAAGGGGGCGTGGCAGTGGGCGGGACAAGGGGCGTGGCAGTGGGCGGGACAAGGGGGCGTGTCAGTAGGCGGGACAAGGGGGCGTGGCAGTAGGCGGGACAAGGGGGCGTGGCAGTAGGCGGGACAAGGGGGCGTGGCAGTAGGCGGGACAAGGGGCGTGGCAGTGGGCGGGACCAGGGGGCGTGGCAATAGGCGGGACAAGGGGGCGGGACAAGGGGCGTGGCAGTGGGCGGGACACGGGGGCGTGGCAATAGGCGGGACAAGGGGGCGGGACAAGGGGCGTGTCAGTAGGCGGGACAAGGGGCGTGGCAGTAAGCGTGACAAGGGGGCGTGGCAGTAGGCGGGACAAGGGGGCGGGACAAGGGGCGTGGCAGTAGGCGGGACAAGGGGGCGTGGCAATAGGCGGGACAAGGGGGCGGGACAAGGGGAGTGTCAGTGGGCGGGACAAGGGGCGTGGCAGTGGGCGGGACAAGGGGAGTGTCAGTAGGCGGGACAAGGGGCGTGGCAGTGGGCGGGACAAGGGGCGTGTCAGTAGGCGGGACAAGGGGGCGTGGCAGTGGGCGGGACAAGGGGGCGTGTCAGTAGGCGGGACAAGGGGCGTGGCAGTGGGCGGGACAAGGGGGCGTGGCAGTAGGCGGGTCAAGGGGGCGTTGCAGTAGGCGGGACAGGGGGCGTGGCAGTTTGCGGGACAAGGGGCGTGGCAGTGGGCGGAACAAGGGGGCGTGGCAATGGGCGGGACAAGGGGAGCGTCAGTGGGCGGGACAAGGGGAGTGTCAGTGGGCGGGACAAGGGGAGTGTCAGTGGGCGGGACAAGGGGCGTGGCAGTTTGCGGGACAAGGGGCGTGGCAGTGGGCGGGACAAGGGGAGTGTCAGTGGGCGGGACAAGGGGAGTGTCAGTGGGAGGGACAAGGGGAGTGTCAGTGGGAGGGACAAGGGGAGTGTCAGTGGGCGGGACAAGGGGAGTGTCAGTGGGTGGGACAAGGGGAGTGTCAGTGGGAGGGACAAGGGGAGTGTCAGTGGGCGGGACAAGGGGAGTGTCAGTGGGCGGGGTAACAAGGGGAGTGTCAGTGGGTGGGACAAGGGGAGTGTCAGTGGGAGGGACAAGGGGAGTGTCAGTGGGCGGGACAAGGGGAGTGTCAGTGGGCGGGGTAACAAGGGGAGTGTCAGTGGGCGGGACAAGGGGAGTGTTAGTGGGCGGGGTAACAAGGGGAGTGTCAGTGGGCGGGACAAGGGGAGTGTCAGTGGGCTGGGTAACAAGGTGGGCTAGGTTCCCGCAGGCAGCGTGTCCCCCTTCTTTAGCTCAGCTCAGCTCATGCTCATGTCATGTCATGTCATGTCTTTTGATAATCAAAGACTTTATATATATATATATCAGTATATATAAAGTCTTTTTGAATGCTGGGCTGCTGGGGCTGCTGGGGCTGCTGGAGCTGCTGCTGGGGAAGCTGGCAATGCTTGAGGCGGGCCCCTGTGGAATGCAGCCAGCCAGCCAGCCAGCTATTCCACAGGGCTCCCCTCTGGATTGTGTGTGTGTGTGTGTGTGTGTGTGGTGGGGTGCTGCAGGCTTACCTTGTGGCAGGCAGCAGGAGCCACACAGTGGGACCCTACCATAGTGCACCTTGGAAAAACACAACTGTACGCATCTTGGCAACAAGGCCACTTCACCCAGGGGTGTGTTTTATTTAGGCACCCAAACAAGGTGGGCTAGGTTCCCGCAGGCAGCGTGTCCCCCTTCTTTAGCTCAGCTCAGCTCATGTCATGTCATGTCTTTTGATAATCAAAGATTTTATATATATGTATAAATATATATAAAAGCTTTTTCAATGCTGGGGCTGCTGGGGCTGCTGCTGCTGGGGCTGCTGGTGTTGCTGGGGAAGCTGGCAATGGCAGTGGGTGGGACAAGGGGGCGGGACAAGGGGCGTGTCAGTGGGCGGGACAAGGGGCGTGGCAGTAGGCGGGACAAGGGGCGTGTCAGTAGGCGGGACAAGGGGGCGTGGCAGTAGGCGGGACAAGGGGGCGTGGCAGTAGGCGGGACAAGGGGGCGTGGCAGTGGGCGGGACAAGGGGCGTGGCAGTAGGCGGGACAAGGGGGCGTGGCAGTGGGCGGGACAAGGGGCGTGGCAGTGGGCGGGACAAGGGGGCGTGGCAGTAGGCGGGACAAGGGGGCGTGGCAGTAGGCGGGACAAGGGGGCGTGGCAGTGGGCGGGACAAGTGGCGTGGCAGTGGGCGGGACAAGGGGGCGTGTCAGTAGGCGGGACAAGGGGGCGTGGCAGTAGGCGGGGCAAGGGGCGGGACAAGGGGGCGTGGCAGTGGGCGGGACAAGGGGGCGTGGCAGTAGGCGGGACAAGGGGGCGGGACAAGGGGGCGTGTCATTAGGCGGGACAAGGGGCGTGTCAGTGGGCGGGACCAGGGGGCGTGGCAATAGGCGGGACAAGGGGGCGGGACAAGGGGCGTGGCAGTGGGCGGGACACGGGGGCGTGGCAATAGGCGGGACAAGGGGCGTGTCAGTAGGCGGGACAAGCGGCGTGGCAGTAGGCTTGACAAGGGGGCGTGGCAATAGGCGGGACAAGGGGGCGGGACAAGGGGAGTGTCAGTGGGCGGGACAAGGGGCGTGGCAGTGGGCGGGACAAGGGGGCGTGTCAGTAGGCGGGACAAGGGGCGTGGCAGTGGGCGGGACAAGGGGGCGTGGCAGTAGGCGGGACAAGGGGGCGTGGCAGTAGGCGGCGCAAGGGGCGGGACAAGGGGGCGTGGCAGTAGGCGGGACAAGGGGGCGTGGCAGTAGGCGGGACAAGGGGGCGTGGCAGTAGCCGGGACAAGGGACGTGTCAGTAGGCGGGACAAGGGGCGTGGCAGTAGGCGGGACAAGGGGCGTGGCAGTAGGCGGGACAAGAGGGCGTGGCAGTAGGCGGGACCATGGGGCGTGGCAGTGGGCGGGACAAGGGGCGTGGCAGTAGGCGGGACCAGGGGGCGTGGCAGTGGGCGGGACACGGGGGCGTGGCAATAGGCGGGACAAGGGGGCGGGACAAGGGGCGTGTCAGTAGGCGGGACAAGGGGGCGTGGCAGTGGGCGGGACAAGGGGCGTGGCAGTGGGCGGGACAAGGGGGCGTGTCAGTAGGCGGGACAAGGGGCGTGGCAGTGGGCGGGACAAGGGGGCGTGGCAGTAGGCGGGACAAGGGGGCGTGGCAGTAGGCGGCGCAAGGGGCGGGACAAGGGGGAGTGGCAGTGGGCGGGACAAGGAGGCGTGGCAGTAGGCGGGACAAGGGGCGGGACAAGGGGGTGTGGCAGTAGGCGGGACAAGGGGGCGTGGCAGTAGCCGGGACCAGGAACGTGGCAGTAGGCGGGACCAGGGGGCGTGGCAGTAGGCGGGACAAGAGGGCGTGGCAGTATGCGGGACAAGGGGCGTGGCAATCGGCGGGACAAGGGGGCGGGACAAGGGGCGTGGCAGTAGGCGGGACCAGGGGGCGTGGCAGTTTGCGGGACAAGGGGCGTGGCAGTTTGCGGGACAAGGGGCGTGGCAGTGGGCGGGACAAGGGGGCGTGGCAGTGGGCGGGACAAGGGGCGTGGCAGTGGGCGGGACAAGGGGGCGTGGCAGTAGGCGGGACAAGGGGGCGTGGCAGTAGGCGGGACAAGGGGGCGTGGCAGTAGGCGGGACAAGGGGGCGTGGCAGTAGGCGGGACAAGGGGCGTGGCAGTGGGCGGGACCAGGGGGCGTGGCAATAGGCGGGACAAGGGGGCGGGACAAGGGGCGTGGCAGTGGGCGGGACACGGGGGCGTGGCAATAGGCGGGACAAGGGGGCGGGACAAGGGGCGTGTCAGTAGGCGGGACAAGGGGCGTGGCAGTAAGCGTGACAAGGGGGCGTGGCAGTAGGCGGGACAAGGGGGCGGGACAAGGGGCGTGGCAGTAGGCGGGACAAGGGGGCGTGGCAATAGGCGGGACAAGGGGGCGGGACAAGGGGAGTGTCAGTGGGCGGGACAAGGGGCGTGGCAGTGGGCGGGACAAGGGGAGTGTCAGTAGGCGGGACAAGGGGCGTGGCAGTGGGCGGGACAAGGGGCGTGTCAGTAGGCGGGACAAGGGGGCGTGGCAGTGGGCGGGACAAGGGGGCGTGTCAGTAGGCGGGACAAGGGGCGTGGCAGTGGGCGGGACAAGGGGGCGTGGCAGTAGGCGGGACAAGGGGGCGTGGCAGTAGGCGGGTCAAGGGGGCGTTGCAGTAGGCGGGACAGGGGGCGTGGCAGTTTGCGGGACAAGGGGCGTGGCAGTGGGCGGAACAAGGGGGCGTGGCAATGGGCGGGACAAGGGGAGCGTCAGTGGGCGGGACAAGGGGAGTGTCAGTGGGCGGGACAAGGGGAGTGTCAGTGGGCGGGACAAGGGGCGTGGCAGTTTGCGGGACAAGGGGCGTGGCAGTGGGCGGGACAAGGGGAGTGTCAGTGGGAGGGACAAGGGGAGTGTCAGTGGGAGGGACAAGGGGAGTGTCAGTGGGCGGGACAAGGGGAGTGTCAGTGGGTGGGACAAGGGGAGTGTCAGTGGGAGGGACAAGGGGAGTGTCAGTGGGCGGGACAAGGGGAGTGTCAGTGGGCGGGGTAACAAGGGGAGTGTCAGTGGGTGGGACAAGGGGAGTGTCAGTGGGAGGGACAAGGGGAGTGTCAGTGGGCGGGACAAGGGGAGTGTCAGTGGGCGGGGTAACAAGGGGAGTGTCAGTGGGCGGGACAAGGGGAGTGTTAGTGGGCGGGGTAACAAGGGGAGTGTCAGTGGGCGGGACAAGGGGAGTGTCAGTGGGCTGGGTAACAAGGTGGGCTAAGTTCCCGCAGGCAGCGTGTCCCCCTTCTTTAGCTCAGCTCAGCTCAGCTCATGTCATGTCATGTCATGTCTTTTGATAATCAAAGACTTTATATATATATATATCAGTATATATAAAGTCTTTTTGAATGCTGGGCTGCTGGGGCTGCTGGGGCTGCTGGAGCTGCTGCTGGGGAAGCTGGCAATGCTTGAGGCGGGCCCCTGTGGAATGCAGCCAGCCAGCCAGCCAGCTATTCCACAGGGCTCCCCTCTGGATTGTGTGTGTGTGTGTGTGTGTGTGTGGTGGGGTGCTGCAGGCTTACCTTGTGGCAGGCAGCAGGAGCCACACAGTGGGACCCTACCATAGTGCACCTTGGAAAAACACAACTGTACGCATCTTGGCAACAAGGCCACTTCACCCAGGGGTGTGTTTTATTTAGGCACCCAAACAAGGTGGGCTAGGTTCCCGCAGGCAGCGTGTCCCCCTTCTTTAGCTCAGCTCAGCTCATGTCATGTCATGTCTTTTGATAATCAAAGATTTTATATATATGTATAAATATATATAAAAGCTTTTTCAATGCTGGGGCTGCTGGGGCTGCTGCTGCTGGGGCTGCTGGTGTTGCTGGGGAAGCTGGCAATGGCAGTGGGTGGGACAAGGGGGCGGGACAAGGGGCGTGTCAGTGGGCGGGACAAGGGGCGTGGCAGTAGGCGGGACAAGGGGCGTGGCAGTAGGCGGGACAAGGGGGCGTGGCAGTAGGCGGGACAAGGGGGCGTGGCAGTAGGCGGGACAAGGGGGCGTGGCAGTGGGCGGGACAAGGGGCGTGGCAGTAGGCGGGACAAGGGGGCGTGGCAGTGGGCGGGACAAGGGGCGTGGCAGTGGGCGGGACAAGGGGGCGTGGCAGTAGGCGGGACAAGGGGGCGTGGCAGTAGGCGGGACAAGGGGGCGTGGCAGTGGGCGGGACAAGTGGCGTGGCAGTGGGCGGGACAAGGGGGCGTGTCAGTAGGCGGGACAAGGGGGCGTGGCAGTAGGCGGGGCAAGGGGCGGGACAAGGGGGCGTGGCAGTGGGCGGGACAAGGGGGCGTGGCAGTAGGCGGGACAAGGGGGCGGGACAAGGGGGCGTGGCAGTAGGCGGGACAAGGGGCGTGGCAGTGGGCGGGACCAGGGGGCGTGGCAATAGGCGGGGCAAGGGGGCGGGACAAGGGGCGTGGCAATGGGCGGGACACGGGGGCGTGGCAATAGGCGGGACAAGGGGCGTGTCAGTAGGCGGGACAAGCGGCGTGGCAGTAGGCTTGACAAGGGGGCGTGGCAATAGGCGGGACAAGGGGGCGGGACAAGGGGAGTGTCAGTGGGCGGGACAAGGGGCGTGGCAGTGGGCGGGACAAGGGGGCGTGTCAGTAGGCGGGACAAGGGGCGTGGCAGTGGGCGGGACAAGGGGGCGTGGCAGTAGGCGGGACAAGGGGGCGTGGCAGTAGGCGGCGCAAGGGGCGGGACAAGGGGGCGTGGCAGTAGGCGGGACAAGGGGGCGTGGCAGTAGGCGGGACAAGGGGGCGTGGCAGTAGCCGGGACAAGGGGCGTGGCAGTAGGCGGGACAAGAGGGCGTGGCAGTAGGCGGGACCATGGGGCGTGGCAGTAGGCGGGACAAGGGGCGTGGCAGTGGGCGGGACAAGGGGCGTGGCAGTAGGCGGGACCAGGGGGCGTGGCAGTGGGCGGGACACGGGGGCGTGGCAATAGGCGGGACAAGGGGGCGGGACAAGGGGCGTGTCAGTAGGCGGGACAAGGGGGCGTGGCAGTGGGCGGGACAAGGGGGCGTGTCAGTAGGCGGGACAAGGGGCGTGGCAGTGGGCGGGACAAGGGGGCGTGGCAGTAGGCGGGACAAGGGGGCGTGGCAGTAGGCGGCGCAAGGGGCGGGACAAGGGGGAGTGGCAGTGGGCGGGACAAGGAGGCGTGGCAGTAGGCGGGACAAGGGGCGGGACAAGGGGGCGTGGCAGTAGGCGGGACAAGGGGGCGTGGCAGTAGCCGGGACCAGGAACGTGGCAGTAGGCGGGACCAGGGGGCGTGGCAGTAGGCGGGACAAGAGGGCGTGGCAGTATGCGGGACAAGGGGCGTGGCAATCGGCGGGACAAGGGGGCGGGACAAGGGGCGTGGCAGTAGGCGGGACCAGGGGGCGTGGCAGTTTGCGGGACAAGGGGCGTGGCAGTTTGCGGGACAAGGGGCGTGGCAGTGGGCGGGACAAGGGGGCGTGGCAGTGGGCGGGACAAGGGGCGTGGCAGTGGGCGGGACAAGGGGGCGTGTCAGTAGGCGGGACAAGGGGGCGTGGCAGTAGGCGGGACAAGGGGGCGTGGCAGTAGGCGGGACAAGGGGGCGTGGCAGTAGGCGGGACAAGGGGCGTGGCAGTGGGCGGGACCAGGGGGCGTGGCAATAGGCGGGACAAGGGGGCGGGACAAGGGGCGTGGCAGTGGGCGGGACACGGGGGCGTGGCAATAGGCGGGACAAGGGGGCGGGACAAGGGGCGTGTCAGTAGGCGGGACAAGGGGCGTGGCAGTAAGCGTGACAAGGGGGCGTGGCAGTAGGCGGGACAAGGGGGCGGGACAAGGGGCGTGGCAGTAGGCGGGACAAGGGGGCGTGGCAATAGGCGGGACAAGGGGGCGGGACAAGGGGAGTGTCAGTGGGCGGGACAAGGGGCGTGGCAGTGGGCGGGACAAGGGGAGTGTCAGTAGGCGGGACAAGGGGCGTGGCAGTGGGCGGGACAAGGGGCGTGTCAGTAGGCGGGACAAGGGGGCGTGGCAGTGGGCGGGACAAGGGGGCGTGTCAGTAGGCGGGACAAGGGGCGTGGCAGTGGGCGGGACAAGGGGGCGTGGCAGTAGGCGGGTCAAGGGGGCGTTGCAGTAGGCGGGACAGGGGGCGTGGCAGTTTGCGGGACAAGGGGCGTGGCAGTGGGCGGAACAAGGGGGCGTGGCAATGGGCGGGACAAGGGGAGCGTCAGTGGGCGGGACAAGGGGAGTGTCAGTGGGCGGGACAAGGGGAGTGTCAGTGGGCGGGACAAGGGGCGTGGCAGTTTGCGGGACAAGGGGCGTGGCAGTGGGCGGGACAAGGGGAGTGTCAGTGGGCGGGACAAGGGGAGTGTCAGTGGGAGGGACAAGGGGAGTGTCAGTGGGAGGGACAAGGGGAGTGTCAGTGGGCGGGACAAGGGGAGTGTCAGTGGGTGGGACAAGGGGAGTGTCAGTGGGAGGGACAAGGGGAGTGTCAGTGGGCGGGACAAGGGGAGTGTCAGTGGGCGGGGTAACAAGGGGAGTGTCAGTGGGTGGGACAAGGGGAGTGTCAGTGGGAGGGACAAGGGGAGTGTCAGTGGGCGGGACAAGGGGAGTGTCAGTGGGCGGGGTAACAAGGGGAGTGTCAGTGGGCGGGACAAGGGGAGTGTTAGTGGGCGGGGTAACAAGGGGAGTGTCAGTGGGCGGGACAAGGGGAGTGTCAGTGGGCTGGGTAACAAGGTGGGCTAGGTTCCCGCAGGCAGCGTGTCCCCCTTCTTTAGCTCAGCTCAGCTCATGCTCATGTCATGTCATGTCATGTCTTTTGATAATCAAAGACTTTATATATATATATATCAGTATATATAAAGTCTTTTTGAATGCTGGGCTGCTGGGGCTGCTGGGGCTGCTGGAGCTGCTGCTGGGGAAGCTGGCAATGCTTGAGGCGGGCCCCTGTGGAATGCAGCCAGCCAGCCAGCCAGCTATTCCACAGGGCTCCCCTCTGGATTGTGTGTGTGTGTGTGTGTGTGTGTGGTGGGGTGCTGCAGGCTTACCTTGTGGCAGGCAGCAGGAGCCACACAGTGGGACCCTACCATAGTGCACCTTGGAAAAACACAACTGTACGCATCTTGGCAACAAGGCCACTTCACCCAGGGGTGTGTTTTATTTAGGCACCCAAACAAGGTGGGCTAGGTTCCCGCAGGCAGCGTGTCCCCCTTCTTTAGCTCAGCTCAGCTCATGTCATGTCATGTCTTTTGATAATCAAAGATTTTATATATATGTATAAATATATATAAAAGCTTTTTCAATGCTGGGGCTGCTGGGGCTGCTGCTGCTGGGGCTGCTGGTGTTGCTGGGGAAGCTGGCAATGGCAGTGGGTGGGACAAGGGGGCGGGACAAGGGGCGTGTCAGTGGGCGGGACAAGGGGCGTGGCAGTAGGCGGGACAAGGGGCGTGTCAGTAGGCGGGACAAGGGGGCGTGGCAGTAGGCGGGACAAGGGGGCGTGGCAGTAGGCGGGACAAGGGGGCGTGGCAGTGGGCGGGACAAGGGGCGTGGCAGTAGGCGGGACAAGGGGGCGTGGCAGTGGGCGGGACAAGGGGCGTGGCAGTGGGCGGGACAAGGGGGCGTGGCAGTAGGCGGGACAAGGGGGCGTGGCAGTAGGCGGGACAAGGGGGCGTGGCAGTGGGCGGGACAAGTGGCGTGGCAGTGGGCGGGACAAGGGGGCGTGTCAGTAGGCGGGACAAGGGGGCGTGGCAGTAGGCGGGGCAAGGGGCGGGACAAGGGGGCGTGGCAGTGGGCGGGACAAGGGGGCGTGGCAGTAGGCGGGACAAGGGGGCGGGACAAGGGGGCGTGTCATTAGGCGGGACAAGGGGCGTGTCAGTGGGCGGGACCAGGGGGCGTGGCAATAGGCGGGACAAGGGGGCGGGACAAGGGGCGTGGCAGTGGGCGGGACACGGGGGCGTGGCAATAGGCGGGACAAGGGGCGTGTCAGTAGGCGGGACAAGCGGCGTGGCAGTAGGCTTGACAAGGGGGCGTGGCAATAGGCGGGACAAGGGGGCGGGACAAGGGGAGTGTCAGTGGGCGGGACAAGGGGCGTGGCAGTGGGCGGGACAAGGGGGCGTGTCAGTAGGCGGGACAAGGGGCGTGGCAGTGGGCGGGACAAGGGGGCGTGGCAGTAGGCGGGACAAGGGGGCGTGGCAGTAGGCGGCGCAAGGGGCGGGACAAGGGGGCGTGGCAGTAGGCGGGACAAGGGGGCGTGGCAGTAGGCGGGACAAGGGGGCGTGGCAGTAGCCGGGACAAGGGACGTGTCAGTAGGCGGGACAAGGGGCGTGGCAGTAGGCGGGACAAGGGGCGTGGCAGTAGGCGGGACAAGAGGGCGTGGCAGTAGGCGGGACCATGGGGCGTGGCAGTGGGCGGGACAAGGGGCGTGGCAGTAGGCGGGACCAGGGGGCGTGGCAGTGGGCGGGACACGGGGGCGTGGCAATAGGCGGGACAAGGGGGCGGGACAAGGGGCGTGTCAGTAGGCGGGACAAGGGGGCGTGGCAGTGGGCGGGACAAGGGGCGTGGCAGTGGGCGGGACAAGGGGGCGTGTCAGTAGGCGGGACAAGGGGCGTGGCAGTGGGCGGGACAAGGGGGCGTGGCAGTAGGCGGGACAAGGGGGCGTGGCAGTAGGCGGCGCAAGGGGCGGGACAAGGGGGAGTGGCAGTGGGCGGGACAAGGAGGCGTGGCAGTAGGCGGGACAAGGGGCGGGACAAGGGGGTGTGGCAGTAGGCGGGACAAGGGGGCGTGGCAGTAGCCGGGACCAGGAACGTGGCAGTAGGCGGGACCAGGGGGCGTGGCAGTAGGCGGGACAAGAGGGCGTGGCAGTATGCGGGACAAGGGGCGTGGCAATCGGCGGGACAAGGGGGCGGGACAAGGGGCGTGGCAGTAGGCGGGACCAGGGGGCGTGGCAGTTTGCGGGACAAGGGGCGTGGCAGTTTGCGGGACAAGGGGCGTGGCAGTGGGCGGGACAAGGGGGCGTGGCAGTGGGCGGGACAAGGGGCGTGGCAGTGGGCGGGACAAGGGGGCGTGGCAGTAGGCGGGACAAGGGGGCGTGGCAGTAGGCGGGACAAGGGGGCGTGGCAGTAGGCGGGACAAGGGGGCGTGGCAGTAGGCGGGACAAGGGGCGTGGCAGTGGGCGGGACCAGGGGGCGTGGCAATAGGCGGGACAAGGGGGCGGGACAAGGGGCGTGGCAGTGGGCGGGACACGGGGGCGTGGCAATAGGCGGGACAAGGGGGCGGGACAAGGGGCGTGTCAGTAGGCGGGACAAGGGGCGTGGCAGTAAGCGTGACAAGGGGGCGTGGCAGTAGGCGGGACAAGGGGGCGGGACAAGGGGCGTGGCAGTAGGCGGGACAAGGGGGCGTGGCAATAGGCGGGACAAGGGGGCGGGACAAGGGGAGTGTCAGTGGGCGGGACAAGGGGCGTGGCAGTGGGCGGGACAAGGGGAGTGTCAGTAGGCGGGACAAGGGGCGTGGCAGTGGGCGGGACAAGGGGCGTGTCAGTAGGCGGGACAAGGGGGCGTGGCAGTGGGCGGGACAAGGGGGCGTGTCAGTAGGCGGGACAAGGGGCGTGGCAGTGGGCGGGACAAGGGGGCGTGGCAGTAGGCGGGACAAGGGGGCGTGGCAGTAGGCGGGTCAAGGGGGCGTTGCAGTAGGCGGGACAGGGGGCGTGGCAGTTTGCGGGACAAGGGGCGTGGCAGTGGGCGGAACAAGGGGGCGTGGCAATGGGCGGGACAAGGGGAGCGTCAGTGGGCGGGACAAGGGGAGTGTCAGTGGGCGGGACAAGGGGAGTGTCAGTGGGCGGGACAAGGGGCGTGGCAGTTTGCGGGACAAGGGGCGTGGCAGTGGGCGGGACAAGGGGAGTGTCAGTGGGAGGGACAAGGGGAGTGTCAGTGGGAGGGACAAGGGGAGTGTCAGTGGGCGGGACAAGGGGAGTGTCAGTGGGTGGGACAAGGGGAGTGTCAGTGGGAGGGACAAGGGGAGTGTCAGTGGGCGGGACAAGGGGAGTGTCAGTGGGCGGGGTAACAAGGGGAGTGTCAGTGGGTGGGACAAGGGGAGTGTCAGTGGGAGGGACAAGGGGAGTGTCAGTGGGCGGGACAAGGGGAGTGTCAGTGGGCGGGGTAACAAGGGGAGTGTCAGTGGGCGGGACAAGGGGAGTGTTAGTGGGCGGGGTAACAAGGGGAGTGTCAGTGGGCGGGACAAGGGGAGTGTCAGTGGGCTGGGTAACAAGGTGGGCTAAGTTCCCGCAGGCAGCGTGTCCCCCTTCTTTAGCTCAGCTCAGCTCAGCTCATGTCATGTCATGTCATGTCTTTTGATAATCAAAGACTTTATATATATATATATCAGTATATATAAAGTCTTTTTGAATGCTGGGCTGCTGGGGCTGCTGGGGCTGCTGGAGCTGCTGCTGGGGAAGCTGGCAATGCTTGAGGCGGGCCCCTGTGGAATGCAGCCAGCCAGCCAGCCAGCTATTCCACAGGGCTCCCCTCTGGATTGTGTGTGTGTGTGTGTGTGTGTGTGGTGGGGTGCTGCAGGCTTACCTTGTGGCAGGCAGCAGGAGCCACACAGTGGGACCCTACCATAGTGCACCCTGGAAAAACACAACTGTACGCATCTTGGCAACAAGGCCACTTCACCCAGGGGTGTGTTTTATTTAGGCACCCAAACAAGGTGGGCTAGGTTCCCGCAGGCAGCGTGTCCCCCTTCTTTAGCTCAGCTCAGCTCATGTCATGTCATGTCTTTTGATAATCAAAGATTTTATATATATGTATAAATATATATAAAAGCTTTTTCAATGCTGGCGCTGCTGGGGCTGCTGCTGCTGGGGCTGCTGGTGTTGCTGGGGAAGCTGGCAATGGCAGTGGGTGGGACAAGGGGGCGGGACAAGGGGGCGTGGTAGTAGGCGGGACAAGGGGCGTGGCAGTAGGCGGGACAAGGGGGCGTGGCAGTAGGCGGGACAAGGGGCGTGGCAGTAGGCGGGACAAGGGGGCGTGGCAGTAGGCGGGACAAGGGGCGTGGCAGTAGGCGGGACAAGGGGGCGTGGTAGTAGGCGGGACAAGGGGGCGTGGCAGTAGGCGGGACAAGGGGCGTGGCAGTGGGCGGGACAAGGGGGCGTGTCAGTAGGCGGGACAAGGGGGCGTGGCAGTGGGCGGGACAAGGGGCGTGGCAGTGGGCGGGACAAGGGGGCGTGTCAGTGGGCGGGACAAGGGGCGTGGCAGTGGGCGGGACAAGGGGCGTGGCAGTGGGCGGGACAAGGGGGCGTGGCAGTAGGCGGGACAAGGGGGCGGGACAAGGGACGTGGCAGTGGGCGGGACAAGGGGGCGTGGCAGTGGGCGGGACACGGGGGCGTGGCAATAGGCGGGACAAGGGGGCGGGACAAGGGGCGTGGCAGTGGGCGGGACAAGGGGGCGTGGCAGTAGGCGGGACAAGGGGGCGTGGCAGTGGGCGGGACAAGGGGGCGTGGCAGTGGGCGGGACAAGGGGGCGTGGCAGTGGGCGGGACAAGGGGGCGTGGCAGTGGGCGGGACAAGGGGGCGTGGCAGTGGGCGGGACAAGGGGGCGTGGCAGTAGGCGGGACAAGGGGGCGTGGCAGTGGGCGGGACAAGGGGGCGTGGCAGTAGGCGGGACAAGGGGGCGTGGCAGTGGGCGGGACAAGGGGCGTGGCAGTGGGCGGGACAAGGGGGCGTGGCAGTAGGCGGGACAAGGGGGTGTGGCAGTAGGCGGGACAAGGGGGCGTGGCAGTAGGCGGGACAAGGGGGCGGGACAAGGGGCGTGGCAGTGGGCGGGACACGGGGGCGTGGCAATAGGCGGGACAAGGGGGCGGGACAAGGGGAGTGTCAGTGGGCGGGACAAGGGGCGTGGCAGTGGGCGGGACAAGGGGCGTGTCAGTAGGCGGGACAAGGGGCGTGGCAGTGGGCGGGACAAGGGGGCGTGGCAGTAGGCGGGACAAGGGGGCGTGGCAGTGGGCGGGACACGGGGGCGTGGCAATAGGCGGGACAAGGGGGCGTGGCAGTAGGCGGGACAAGGGACGTGGCAGTAGGCGGGACCAGGGGGCGTGGCAGTAGGCGGGACAAGGGGCGTGGCAGTAGGCGGGACAAGAGGGCGTGGCAGTGGGCGGGACAAGCGGCGTGGCAGTAGGCGGGACAAGGGGGCGGGACAAGGAGAGTGTCAGTGGGCGGGACAAGGGGGCGTGGCAGTGGGCGGGACAAGGGGGCGTGGCAGTAGGCGGGACAAGGGGGCGTGGCAGTGGGCGGGACAAGGGGGCGTGGCAGTAGGCGGGACAAGGGGGCGTGGCAGTGGGCGGGACAAGGGGCGTGGCAGTGGGCGGGACAAGGGGGCGTGGCAGTAGGCGGGACAAGGGGGTGTGGCAGTAGGCGGGACAAGGGGGCGTGGCAGTAGGCGGGACAAGGGGGCGGGACAAGGGGCGTGGCAGTGGGCGGGACACGGGGGCGTGGCAATAGGCGGGACAAGGGGGCGGGACAAGGGGAGTGTCAGTGGGCGGGACAAGGGGCGTGGCAGTGGGCGGGACAAGGGGCGTGTCAGTAGGCGGGACAAGGGGCGTGGCAGTGGGCGGGACAAGGGGGCGTGGCAGTAGGCGGGACAAGGGGGCGTGGCAGTGGGCGGGACACGGGGGCGTGGCAATAGGCGGGACCATGGGGCGTGGCAGTAGGCGGGACAAGGGGCGTGGCAGTGGGCTGGACAAGGGGGCGGGACAAGGGGCGTGGCAGTAGGCGGGACCAGGGGGCGTGGCAGTAGGCGGGACAAGGGGCGTGGCAGTGGGCGGGACAAGGGGGCGGGACAAGGGGCGTGGCAGTGGGCGGGACACGGGGGCGTGGCAATAGGCGGGACAAGGGGGCGGGACAAGGGGCGTGTCCGTAGGCGGGACAAGGGGGCGTGGCAGTGGGCGGGACAAGGGGCGTGGCAGTGGGCGGGACAAGGGGCGGGACAAGGGGCGTGTCAGTAGGCGGGACAAGGGGCGTGGCAGTAGGCGGGACAAGGGGGCGTGGCAGTAGGCGGCGCAAGGGGCGGGACAAGGTGGCGTGGCACTGGGCGGGACAAGGGGGCGTGGCAGTAGGCGGGACAAGGGGCGGGACAAGGGGGCGTGGCAGTAGGCGGGACAAGGGGGCGTGGCAGTAGCCGGGACCAGGAACGTGGCAGTAGGCGGGACAAGAGGGCGTGGCAGTATGCGGGACAAGGGGCGTGGCAGTGGGCGGGACACGGGGGCGTGGCAATAGGCGGGACAAGGGGGCGGGACAAGGGGCGTGGCAGTGGGCGGGACAAGGGGCGTGGCAGTGGGCGGGACAGGGGGCGTGGCAGTTTGCGGGACAAGGGGCGTGGCAATGGGCGGGACAAGGGGGCGTGGCAGTGGACGGGACAAGGGGCGTGGCAGTGGGCGGGACAAGGGGGCGTGTCAGTAGGCGGGACACGGGGGCGTGGCAGTAGGCGGGACAAGGGGCGTGGCAGTAGGCGGGACCAGGGGGCGTGGCAGTGGGCGGGACACGGGGGCGTGGCAATAGGCGGGACAAGGGGGCGGGACAAGGGGCGTGTCAGTAGGCGGGACAAGGGGCGTGGCAGTGGGCGGGACAAGGGGGCGTGGCAGTAGCCGGGACCAGGAACGTGGCAGTAGGCGGGACCAGGGGGCGTGGCAGTAGGCGGGACAAGAGGGCGTGGCAGTATGCGGGACAAGGGGCGTGGCAATCGGCGGGACAAGGGGGCGGGACAAGGGGCGTGGCAGTGGGCGGGACACGGGGGCGTGGCAATAGGCGGGACAAGGGGGCGGGACAAGGGGCGTGTCAGTAGGCGGGACAAGGGGCGTGGCAGTAGGCGTGACAAGGGGGCGTGGCAGTAGGCGGGACAAGGGGGCGTGGCAGTAGGCGGGACAAGGGGCGTGGCAGTGGGCGGGACAAGGGGAGTGTCAGTGGGCGGGACAAGGGGAGTGTCAGTGGGCGGGACAAGGGGAGTGTCAGTGGGTGGGACAAGGGGAGTGTCAGTGGGCGGGACAAGGGGAGTGTCAGTGGGCGGGACAAGGGGAGTGTCAGTGGGCGGGACAAGGGGCGTGGCAGTGGGCGGGACAAGGGGAGTGTCAGTGGGCGGGGTAACAAGGTGGGCTAGGTTCCCGCAGGCAGCGTGTCCCCCTTCTTTAGCTCAGCTCAGCTCATGCTCATGTCATGTCATGTCATGTCTTTTGATAATCAAAGACTTTATATATATATATATCAGTATATATAAAGTCTTTTTGAATGCTGGGCTGCTGGGGCTGCTGGAGCTGCTGCTGGGGAAGCTGGCAATGCTTGAGGCGGGCCCCTGTGGAATGCAGCCAGCCAGCCAGCCAGCTATTCCACAGGGCTCCCCTCTGGATTGTGTGTGTGTGTGTGTGTGTGTGTGGTGCTGCAGGCTTACCTTGTGGCAGGCAGCAGGAGCCACACAGTGGGACCCTACCATAGTGCACCCTGGAAAAACACAACTGTACGCATCTTGGCAACAAGGCCACTTCACCCAGGGGTGTGTTTTATTTAGGCACCCAAACAAGGTGGGCTAGGTTCCCGCAGGCAGCGTGTCCCCCTTCTTTAGCTCAGCTCAGCTCAGCTCATGTCATGTCATGTCTTTTGATAATCAAAGATTTTATATATATGTATAAATATATATAAAAGCTTTTTCAATGCTGGGGCTGCTGGGGCTGCTGCTGCTGGGGCTGCTGGTGTTGCTGGGGAAGCTGGCAATGGCAGTGGGTGGGACAAGGGGGCGGGACAAGGGGGCGTGGTAGTAGGCGGGACAAGGGGCGTGGCAGTAGGCGGGACAAGGGGGCGTGGCAGTAGGCGGGACAAGGGGGCGTGGCAGTAGGCGGGACAAGGGGGCGTGGCAGTGGGCGGGACAAGGGGCGTGGCAGTAGGCGGGACAAGGGGGCGTGGCAGTGGGCGGGACAAGGGGCGTGGCAGTGGGCGGGACAAGGGGGCGTGGCAGTAGGCGGGACAAGGGGGCGTGGCAGTAGGCGGGACAAGGGGGCGTGGCAGTGGGCGGGACAAGTGGCGTGGCAGTGGGCGGGACAAGGGGGCGTGTCAGTAGGCGGGACAAGGGGGCGTGGCAGTAGGCGGGGCAAGGGGCGGGACAAGGGGGCGTGGCAGTGGGCGGGACAAGGGGGCGTGGCAGTAGGCGGGACAAGGGGGCGGGACAAGGGGGCGTGGCAGTAGGCGGGACAAGGGGCGTGGCAGTGGGCGGGACCAGGGGGCGTGGCAATAGGCGGGGCAAGGGGGCGGGACAAGGGGCGTGGCAGTGGGCGGGACACGGGGGCGTGGCAATAGGCGGGACAAGGGGCGTGTCAGTAGGCGGGACAAGCGGCGTGGCAGTAGGCTTGACAAGGGGGCGTGGCAATAGGCGGGACAAGGGGGCGGGACAAGGGGAGTGTCAGTGGGCGGGACAAGGGGCGTGGCAGTGGGCGGGACAAGGGGGCGTGTCAGTAGGCGGGACAAGGGGCGTGGCAGTGGGCGGGACAAGGGGGCGTGGCAGTAGGCGGGACAAGGGGGCGTGGCAGTAGGCGGCGCAAGGGGCGGGACAAGGGGGCGTGGCAGTAGGCGGGACAAGGGGGCGTGGCAGTAGGCGGGACAAGGGGGCGTGGCAGTAGCCGGGACAAGGGACGTGTCAGTAGGCGGGACAAGGGGCGTGGCAGTAGGCGGGACAAGGGGCGTGGCAGTAGGCGGGACAAGAGGGCGTGGCAGTAGGCGGGACCATGGGGCGTGGCAGTAGGCGGGACAAGGGGCGTGGCAGTGGGCGGGACAAGGGGCGTGGCAGTAGGCGGGACCAGGGGGCGTGGCAGTGGGCGGGACACGGGGGCGTGGCAATAGGCGGGACAAGGGGGCGGGACAAGGGGCGTGTCAGTAGGCGGGACAAGGGGGCGTGGCAGTGGGCGGGACAAGGGGGCGTGTCAGTAGGCGGGACAAGGGGCGTGGCAGTGGGCGGGACAAGGGGGCGTGGCAGTAGGCGGGACAAGGGGGCGTGGCAGTAGGCGGCGCAAGGGGCGGGACAAGGGGGAGTGGCAGTGGGCGGGACAAGGAGGCGTGGCAGTAGGCGGGACAAGGGGCGGGACAAGGGGGCGTGGCAGTAGGCGGGACAAGGGGGCGTGGCAGTAGCCGGGACCAGGAACGTGGCAGTAGGCGGGACCAGGGGGCGTGGCAGTAGGCGGGACAAGAGGGCGTGGCAGTATGCGGGACAAGGGGCGTGGCAATCGGCGGGACAAGGGGGCGGGACAAGGGGCGTGGCAGTAGGCGGGACCAGGGGGCGTGGCAGTTTGCGGGACAAGGGGCGTGGCAGTTTGCGGGACAAGGGGCGTGGCAGTGGGCGGGACAAGGGGGCGTGGCAGTGGGCGGGACAAGGGGCGTGGCAGTGGGCGGGACAAGGGGGCGTGTCAGTAGGCGGGACAAGGGGGCGTGGCAGTAGGCGGGACAAGGGGGCGTGGCAGTAGGCGGGACAAGGGGGCGTGGCAGTAGGCGGGACAAGGGGCGTGGCAGTGGGCGGGACCAGGGGGCGTGGCAATAGGCGGGACAAGGGGGCGGGACAAGGGGCGTGGCAGTGGGCGGGACACGGGGGCGTGGCAATAGGCGGGACAAGGGGGCGGGACAAGGGGCGTGTCAGTAGGCGGGACAAGGGGCGTGGCAGTAAGCGTGACAAGGGGGCGTGGCAGTAGGCGGGACAAGGGGGCGGGACAAGGGGCGTGGCAGTAGGCGGGACAAGGGGGCGTGGCAATAGGCGGGACAAGGGGGCGGGACAAGGGGAGTGTCAGTGGGCGGGACAAGGGGCGTGGCAGTGGGCGGGACAAGGGGAGTGTCAGTAGGCGGGACAAGGGGCGTGGCAGTGGGCGGGACAAGGGGCGTGTCAGTAGGCGGGACAAGGGGGCGTGGCAGTGGGCGGGACAAGGGGGCGTGTCAGTAGGCGGGACAAGGGGCGTGGCAGTGGGCGGGACAAGGGGGCGTGGCAGTAGGCGGGTCAAGGGGGCGTTGCAGTAGGCGGGACAGGGGGCGTGGCAGTTTGCGGGACAAGGGGCGTGGCAGTGGGCGGAACAAGGGGGCGTGGCAATGGGCGGGACAAGGGGAGCGTCAGTGGGCGGGACAAGGGGAGTGTCAGTGGGCGGGACAAGGGGAGTGTCAGTGGGCGGGACAAGGGGCGTGGCAGTTTGCGGGACAAGGGGCGTGGCAGTGGGCGGGACAAGGGGAGTGTCAGTGGGCGGGACAAGGGGAGTGTCAGTGGGAGGGACAAGGGGAGTGTCAGTGGGAGGGACAAGGGGAGTGTCAGTGGGCGGGACAAGGGGAGTGTCAGTGGGTGGGACAAGGGGAGTGTCAGTGGGAGGGACAAGGGGAGTGTCAGTGGGCGGGACAAGGGGAGTGTCAGTGGGCGGGGTAACAAGGGGAGTGTCAGTGGGTGGGACAAGGGGAGTGTCAGTGGGAGGGACAAGGGGAGTGTCAGTGGGCGGGACAAGGGGAGTGTCAGTGGGCGGGGTAACAAGGGGAGTGTCAGTGGGCGGGACAAGGGGAGTGTTAGTGGGCGGGGTAACAAGGGGAGTGTCAGTGGGCGGGACAAGGGGAGTGTCAGTGGGCTGGGTAACAAGGTGGGCTAAGTTCCCGCAGGCAGCGTGTCCCCCTTCTTTAGCTCAGCTCAGCTCATGCTCATGTCATGTCATGTCATGTCTTTTGATAATCAAAGACTTTATATATATATATATCAGTATATATAAAGTCTTTTTGAATGCTGGGCTGCTGGGGCTGCTGGGGCTGCTGGAGCTGCTGCTGGGGAAGCTGGCAATGCTTGAGGCGGGCCCCTGTGGAATGCAGCCAGCCAGCCAGCCAGCTATTCCACAGGGCTCCCCTCTGGATTGTGTGTGTGTGTGTGTGTGTGTGTGGTGGGGTGCTGCAGGCTTACCTTGTGGCAGGCAGCAGGAGCCACACAGTGGGACCCTACCATAGTGCACCTTGGAAAAACACAACTGTACGCATCTTGGCAACAAGGCCACTTCACCCAGGGGTGTGTTTTATTTAGGCACCCAAACAAGGTGGGCTAGGTTCCCGCAGGCAGCGTGTCCCCCTTCTTTAGCTCAGCTCAGCTCATGTCATGTCATGTCTTTTGATAATCAAAGATTTTATATATATGTATAAATATATATAAAAGCTTTTTCAATGCTGGGGCTGCTGGGGCTGCTGCTGCTGGGGCTGCTGGTGTTGCTGGGGAAGCTGGCAATGGCAGTGGGTGGGACAAGGGGGCGGGACAAGGGGCGTGTCAGTGGGCGGGACAAGGGGCGTGGCAGTAGGCGGGACAAGGGGCGTGTCAGTAGGCGGGACAAGGGGGCGTGGCAGTAGGCGGGACAAGGGGGCGTGGCAGTAGGCGGGACAAGGGGGCGTGGCAGTGGGCGGGACAAGGGGCGTGGCAGTAGGCGGGACAAGGGGGCGTGGCAGTGGGCGGGACAAGGGGCGTGGCAGTGGGCGGGACAAGGGGGCGTGGCAGTAGGCGGGACAAGGGGGCGTGGCAGTAGGCGGGACAAGGGGGCGTGGCAGTGGGCGGGACAAGTGGCGTGGCAGTGGGCGGGACAAGGGGGCGTGTCAGTAGGCGGGACAAGGGGGCGTGGCAGTAGGCGGGGCAAGGGGCGGGACAAGGGGGCGTGGCAGTGGGCGGGACAAGGGGGCGTGGCAGTAGGCGGGACAAGGGGGCGGGACAAGGGGGCGTGTCATTAGGCGGGACAAGGGGCGTGTCAGTGGGCGGGACCAGGGGGCGTGGCAATAGGCGGGACAAGGGGGCGGGACAAGGGGCGTGGCAGTGGGCGGGACACGGGGGCGTGGCAATAGGCGGGACAAGGGGCGTGTCAGTAGGCGGGACAAGCGGCGTGGCAGTAGGCTTGACAAGGGGGCGTGGCAATAGGCGGGACAAGGGGGCGGGACAAGGGGAGTGTCAGTGGGCGGGACAAGGGGCGTGGCAGTGGGCGGGACAAGGGGGCGTGTCAGTAGGCGGGACAAGGGGCGTGGCAGTGGGCGGGACAAGGGGGCGTGGCAGTAGGCGGGACAAGGGGGCGTGGCAGTAGGCGGCGCAAGGGGCGGGACAAGGGGGCGTGGCAGTAGGCGGGACAAGGGGGCGTGGCAGTAGGCGGGACAAGGGGGCGTGGCAGTAGCCGGGACAAGGGACGTGTCAGTAGGCGGGACAAGGGGCGTGGCAGTAGGCGGGACAAGGGGCGTGGCAGTAGGCGGGACAAGAGGGCGTGGCAGTAGGCGGGACCATGGGGCGTGGCAGTGGGCGGGACAAGGGGCGTGGCAGTAGGCGGGACCAGGGGGCGTGGCAGTGGGCGGGACACGGGGGCGTGGCAATAGGCGGGACAAGGGGGCGGGACAAGGGGCGTGTCAGTAGGCGGGACAAGGGGGCGTGGCAGTGGGCGGGACAAGGGGCGTGGCAGTGGGCGGGACAAGGGGGCGTGTCAGTAGGCGGGACAAGGGGCGTGGCAGTGGGCGGGACAAGGGGGCGTGGCAGTAGGCGGGACAAGGGGGCGTGGCAGTAGGCGGCGCAAGGGGCGGGACAAGGGGGAGTGGCAGTGGGCGGGACAAGGAGGCGTGGCAGTAGGCGGGACAAGGGGCGGGACAAGGGGGTGTGGCAGTAGGCGGGACAAGGGGGCGTGGCAGTAGCCGGGACCAGGAACGTGGCAGTAGGCGGGACCAGGGGGCGTGGCAGTAGGCGGGACAAGAGGGCGTGGCAGTATGCGGGACAAGGGGCGTGGCAATCGGCGGGACAAGGGGGCGGGACAAGGGGCGTGGCAGTAGGCGGGACCAGGGGGCGTGGCAGTTTGCGGGACAAGGGGCGTGGCAGTTTGCGGGACAAGGGGCGTGGCAGTGGGCGGGACAAGGGGGCGTGGCAGTGGGCGGGACAAGGGGCGTGGCAGTGGGCGGGACAAGGGGGCGTGGCAGTAGGCGGGACAAGGGGGCGTGGCAGTAGGCGGGACAAGGGGGCGTGGCAGTAGGCGGGACAAGGGGGCGTGGCAGTAGGCGGGACAAGGGGCGTGGCAGTGGGCGGGACCAGGGGGCGTGGCAATAGGCGGGACAAGGGGGCGGGACAAGGGGCGTGGCAGTGGGCGGGACACGGGGGCGTGGCAATAGGCGGGACAAGGGGGCGGGACAAGGGGCGTGTCAGTAGGCGGGACAAGGGGCGTGGCAGTAAGCGTGACAAGGGGGCGTGGCAGTAGGCGGGACAAGGGGGCGGGACAAGGGGCGTGGCAGTAGGCGGGACAAGGGGGCGTGGCAATAGGCGGGACAAGGGGGCGGGACAAGGGGAGTGTCAGTGGGCGGGACAAGGGGCGTGGCAGTGGGCGGGACAAGGGGAGTGTCAGTAGGCGGGACAAGGGGCGTGGCAGTGGGCGGGACAAGGGGCGTGTCAGTAGGCGGGACAAGGGGGCGTGGCAGTGGGCGGGACAAGGGGGCGTGTCAGTAGGCGGGACAAGGGGCGTGGCAGTGGGCGGGACAAGGGGGCGTGGCAGTAGGCGGGACAAGGGGGCGTGGCAGTAGGCGGGTCAAGGGGGCGTTGCAGTAGGCGGGACAGGGGGCGTGGCAGTTTGCGGGACAAGGGGCGTGGCAGTGGGCGGAACAAGGGGGCGTGGCAATGGGCGGGACAAGGGGAGCGTCAGTGGGCGGGACAAGGGGAGTGTCAGTGGGCGGGACAAGGGGAGTGTCAGTGGGCGGGACAAGGGGCGTGGCAGTTTGCGGGACAAGGGGCGTGGCAGTGGGCGGGACAAGGGGAGTGTCAGTGGGAGGGACAAGGGGAGTGTCAGTGGGAGGGACAAGGGGAGTGTCAGTGGGCGGGACAAGGGGAGTGTCAGTGGGTGGGACAAGGGGAGTGTCAGTGGGAGGGACAAGGGGAGTGTCAGTGGGCGGGACAAGGGGAGTGTCAGTGGGCGGGGTAACAAGGGGAGTGTCAGTGGGTGG
>NW_027250826.1:0-97657 GCF_044704955.1 Pristiophorus japonicus | reverse complement strand
GGGAGACTGTCCCGGGGGGAGGGGAGAGTGTCTCCGCGGGTAGGGGAGTGTGTCCCGAGGAGTGGGGAGGGGAGAGTGTCCCGAGGGAGGGGAGGGGAGAGTGTCCCGGGGGGAGGGGAGAGTGTCCCGAGGAGAGGGGAGGGGAGGGTGTCCCGAGGGGAGGGAAGGGGCGAGTGTATCGGGGGGAGGGGAGAGTGTCCCGGGAGGAGGGGAGACTGTCCCGGGGGGAGGGGAGAGTGTCTCCGCGGGTAGGGGAGTGTGTCCCGAGGAGAGGGGAGGGGAGAGTGTCCCGAGGGGAGGGGAGGGGAGAGTGTCCCGGGGGGAGGGGAGAGTGTCCCGAGGGGAGGGGAGAGTTTCCCAGAGGGAGGGGTGAGTGTCCCGGGGGGAGGGGAGAGTGTCCCGGGGAGAGGGGCGAGTGTCCCGGGGGGAGGGGAGAGTGTCTCGGGGGAGGGGAGAGTGTCTCGGTGGGAGGGGAGAGTGTCCCGGGGGGAGTGGAAACTGTCTCAGATGGAGGGGAGAGTGTCTCGGGGGGAGGGGAGAGTGTCTCGGTGGGAGGGGAGAGTGTCACGGGGGGAGGGAGAGTGTTTCGGGGGAGGGGAGAGTGTCTCAGGGGGAGGAGAGAGTGTCTCGGGGGGAGGGGAGAGTGTCTCGGGGGAGGTGAGAGTGTCACCGGGGGAGGGGAGAGTGTCTCGGGGGGAGGGGAGAGTGTCTCGGGGGGAGGGGAGAATGTCACCGGGGGAGGGGAGAGTGTCTCGGGGGGAGTGGAGGGGAGAGTGTCCCCGGGGGGAGGGGAGAGTGTCTCGGGGGGAGGGGCGAGTGTCTCGGGGGAGGGGAGAGTGTCTCAGGAGTAGGGGAGAGTGTCTCGGGGGGAGGGGCGAGTGTCTCGGGGGAGAGAGTGTCTCAGGGGGAGGGGAGAGTGTCTCGGGGGGAGAGGAGCGTGTCTCGGGGGGAGGGGAGAGTGTCTCGGCGGGAGGGGAGAGTGTCTCAGTGGGAGGGGAGAGTGTCTCGGGGGGAGGGGAGAGTGTCTCGGGGGGAGGGGAGAGTGTCTCGGGGGGAGAGGAGCGTGTCTCGGGGGGAGGGGAGAGTGTCTCGGCGGGAGGGGAGAGTGTTTCGGGGGAGGGGAGAGTGTCTCAGGGGGAGGAGAGAGTGTCTCGGGGGGAGGGGAGAGTGTCTCGGGGGAGGGGAGAGTGTCACCGGGGGAGGGGAGAGTGTCTCGGGGGGAGGGGAGGGGAGAGTGTCCCCGGGGCGAGGGGAGAGTGTCTCGGGGGGAGGGGAGAGTGTCCCGGGGGAGGGGAGCGTGTCTCAGGGGGAGGGGATAGTGTCTCAGGGGGAGGAGAGAGTGTCTCAGGGGGAGGGGAGAGTGTCTCGGGGGGAGGGGAGCGTGTCTCAGGGGGAGGGGAGAGTGTCTCAGGGGGAGGGCAGAGTGTCTCGGGGGGAGGGGAGAGTGTCTCGGGGGGAGGGAGAGTGTCCCGAGGGGAGGGGAGGGGAGAGTGTCTCGGGGGGAGGGGAGAGTGTCTCGGGGGGAGGGGAGAGTGTCTCGGGGGGAGGGGAGAATGTCACCGGGGGAGGGGAGAGTGTCTCGGGGGGAGTGGAGGGGAGAGTGTCCCCGGGGGGAGGGGAGAGTGTCTCGGGGGGAGGGGCGAGTGTCTCGGGGGAGGGGAGAGTGTCTCAGGAGTAGGGGAGAGTGTCTCGGGGGGAGGGGAGAGTGTCCCGGGGGGAGGGGAGGGGAGAGAGTCCCGGGGGGAGGGGAGGGGAGTGTGTCCTGGGGGGAGGGGAGGGGAGTGTGTTCCGGGGGGAGGGGAGAGTGTCCCGAGGGGAGGGTAAAGTTTCCCAGGGGGAGGGGCGGGGAGAGTGTCCCGAGGGGAGGGGAGAGTGTCCCGAGGGGCGGGGTGAGTGTCCCGGGGGGAGGGGAGAGTGTCCCGAGGGTAGGGGAGAGTGTCCCGTGGGGGAGGGGAGAGTGTCCCGAGGAGAGGGTAGGGGAGAGTGTCCGGGGGGGAGGGGAGAGTGTCCCGTGAGGAGGGGAGAGTGTCCCGGGGGAGGGGAGAGTGTTCCGGGGGGAGGGGAGAGTGTCCCGAGGGGAGGGGAGAGTGTCCCGAGGGGCGGGGTGAGTGTCCCGGGGGGAGGGGAAAGTGTCCCGAGGGGAGGGGAGAGTGTCTCGTGGGGGAGGGGAGAGTGACCCGAGGAGAGGGTAGGGGAGAGTGTCCCGGGGGGAGGGGAGAGTGTCCCGTGAGGAGGGGAGAGTGTCCCGGGGGGAGGGGAGAGTGTCCCGGGGGGAGGGGAGAGTGTCCCGGGGGGAGGGGAGAGTGTCTCGGGGGGGAGGGGAGAGTGTCCCGAGGAGAGGGTAGGGGAGAGTGTCCCGGGGGGAGGGGAGAGTGTCCCGAGGGGAGGGGAGACTGTCCCGGGGGGAGGGGAGAGTTTCTCCGCGGGTAGAGGAGTGTGTCCCGAGGAGTGGGGAGGGGAGAGTGTCCCGAGGGGAGGGGAGGGGAGAGTGTCCCGGGGGGAGGGGAGAGTGTCCCGAGGAGAGGGGAGGGGAGAGTGTCCCGAGGGGAGGGAAGGGGCGAGTGTATCGGGGGGAGGGGAGAGTGTCCCGGGAGGAGGGGAGACTGTCCCGGGGGGAGGGGAGAGTGTTTCCGCGGGTAGGGGAGTGTGTCCCGAGGAGAGGGGAGGGGAGAGTGTCCCGAGGGGAGGGGAGGGGAGAGTGTCCCGGGGGGAGGGGAGAGTGTCCCGAGGGGAGGGGAGAGTTTCCCAGAGGGAGGGGTGAGTGTCCCGGGGGGAGGGGAGAGTGTCCCGGGGAGAGGGGCGAGTGTCCCGGGGGGAGGGGAGAGTGTCTCGGGGGGAGGGGAGAGTGTCTCGGTGGGAGGGGAGAGTGTCTCAGGGGGAGGGGAGAGTGTCTCGGTGGGAGGGGAGAGTGTCTCAGGGGGAGGGGAGAGTGTCTCGGGGGGAGGGGAGAGTGTCTCCGCGGGTAGGGGAGTGTGTCCCGAGGAGAGGGGAGGGGAGAGTGTCCCGAGGGGAGGGGAGAGTGTCCCTGGGGGAGGGGAGGGGAGAGTGTCCCGAGGGGAGTGGAGAGTTTGCCAGGGGGAGGGGAGGGGAGAGTGTCCCGAGGTGTGGCGTGAGTGTCCCGGGGAGAGGGGAGAGTGTCCCAGGGGGAGGGGAGAGTGTCCCGGGGGGAGGGGAGAGTGTCCCGAGGTGTGGCGTGAGTGTCCCGGGGAGAGGGTAGAGTGTCCCAGGGGGAGGGGAGAGTGTCCCGGGGGGAGGGGAGAGTGTCCGGGGGGGAGGGGAGAGTGTCCCGGGGGGAGGGGAGAGTGTCCCGAGGGGAGGGGAGAGTGTCCCGAGGGGCGGGGTGAGTGTCCCGGGGGGAGGGGAGAGTGTCCCGAGGGGAGGGGAGAGTGTCTCGTGGGGGAGGGGAGAGTGACCCGAGGAGAGGGTAGGGGAGAGTGTCCCGGGGGGAGGGGAGAGTGTCCCGTGAGGAGGGGAGAGTGTCCCGGGGGGAGGGGAGAGTGTCCCGGGGGGAGGGGAGAGTGTCCCGTGAGGTGGGGAGAGTGTCCCGGGGGGAGGGGAGAGTGTCCCGGGGGGAGGGGAGAGTGTCTCGGGGGGGAGGGGAGAGTGTCCCGAGGAGAGGGGAGGGGAGAGTGTCTCGGGGGGGAGGGGAGGGGAGAGTGTCCCAGGGGGAGGGGAGAGTGTCCCGAGGAGAGGGGAGGGGAGAGTGTCCCAGGGGGAGGGGAGAGTGTCCCGGGGAGAGGGGAGTGGAGAGTGTCTCGGGGGGGAGGGGAGGGGAGAGTGTCCCGGGGGGAGGGGAGGGGAGAGAGTCCCGGGGGGAGGGGAGTGTGTCTCGGGGGGGAGGGGAGAGTGTCCCGAGGAGAGGGGAGGGGAGAGTGTCCCAGGGGCAGGGGAGAGTGTCCCGGGGAGAGGGGAGTGGAGAGTGTCTCGGGGGGGAGGGGAGGGGAGAGTGTCCCGGGGGGAGGGGAGGGGAGAGAGTCCCGGGTGGAGGGGAGGGGAGTGTGTCCTGGGGGGAGGGGAGGGGAGTGTGTTCCGGGGGGAGGGGAGAGTGTCCCGAGGGGAGGGGAGAGTTTCCCAGGGGGAGGGGCGGGGAGAGTGTCCCGAGGGGAGGGGAGAGTGTCCCGAGGGGCGGGGTGAGTGTCCCGGGGGGAGGGGAGAGTGTCCCGAGGGTAGGGGAGAGTGTCCCGTGGGGGAGGGGAGAGTGTCCCGAGGAGAGGGTAGGGGAGAGTGTCCGGGGGGGAGGGGAGAGTGTCCCGTGAGGAGGGGAGAGTGTCCCGGGGGAGGGGAGAGTGTCCCGGGGGGAGGGGAGAGTGTCCCGAGGGGAGGGGAGAGTGTCCCGAGGGGCGGGGTGAGTGTCCCGGGGGGAGGGGAGAGTGTCCCGAGGGGAGGGGAGAGTGTCTCGTGGGGGAGGGGAGAGTGACCCGAGGAGAGGGTAGGGGAGAGTGTCCCGGGGGGAGGGGAGAGTGTCCCGTGAGGAGGGGAGAGTGTCCCGGGGGGAGGGGAGAGTGTCCCGGGGGGAGGGGAGAGTGTCCCGGGGGGAGGGGAGAGTGTCTCGGGGGGGAGGGGAGAGTGTCCCGAGGAGAGGGTAGGGGAGAGTGTCCCGGGGGGAGGGGAGAGTGTCCCGAGGGGAGGGGAGACTGTCCCGGGGGGAGGGGAGAGTGTCTCCGCGGGTAGGGGAGTGTGTCCCGAGGAGTGGGGAGGGGAGAGTGTCCCGAGGGGAGGGGAGGGGAGAGTGTCCCGGGGGGAGGGGAGAGTGTCCCGAGGAGAGGGGAGGGGAGGGTGTCCCGAGGGGAGGGAAGGGGCGAGTGTATCGGGGGGAGGGGAGAGTGTCCCGGGAGGAGGGGAGACTGTCCGGGGGGAGGGGAGAGTGTCTCCGCGGGTAGGGGAGTGTGTCCCGAGGAGAGGGGAGGGGAGAGTGTCCCGAGGGGAGGGGAGGGGAGAGTGTCCCGGGGGGAGGGGAGAGTGTCCCGAGGGGAGGGGAGAGTTTCCCAGAGGGAGGGGTGAGTGTCCCGGGGGGAGGGGAGAGTGTCCCGGGGAGAGGGGCGAGTGTCCCGGGGGGAGGGGAGAGTGTCTCGGGGGGAGGGGAGAGTGTCTCGGTGGGAGGGGAGAGTGTCCCGGGGGGAGTGGAAACTGTCTCAGATGGAGGGGAGAGTGTCTCGGGGGGAGGGGAGAGTGTCTCGGTGGGAGGGGAGAGTGTCACGGGGGGAGGGAGAGTGTTTCGGGGGAGGGGAGAGTGTCTCAGGGGGAGGAGAGAGTGTCTCGGGGGGAGGGGAGAGTGTCTCGGGGGAGGTGAGAGTGTCACCGGGGGAGGGGAGAGTGTCTCGGGGGGAGGGGAGAGTGTCTCGGGGGGAGGGGAGAATGTCACCGGGGGAGGGGAGAGTGTCTCGGGGGGAGTGGAGGGGAGAGTGTCCCCGGGGGGAGGGGAGAGTGTCTCGGGGGGAGGGGCGAGTGTCTCGGGGGAGGGGAGAGTGTCTCAGGAGTAGGGGAGAGTGTCTCGGGGGGAGGGGCGAGTGTCTCGGGGGAGAGAGTGTCTCAGGGGGAGGGGAGAGTGTCTCGGGGGGAGAGGAGCGTGTCTCGGGGGGAGGGGAGAGTGTCTCGGCGGGAGGGGAGAGTGTCTCAGTGGGAGGGGAGAGTGTCTCGGGGGGAGGGGAGAGTGTCTCGGGGGGAGGGGAGAGTGTCTCGGGGGGAGAGGAGCGTGTCTCGGGGGGAGGGGAGAGTGTCTCGGCGGGAGGGGAGAGTGTTTCGGGGGAGGGGAGAGTGTCTCAGGGGGAGGAGAGAGTGTCTCGGGGGGAGGGGAGAGTGTCTCGGGGGAGGGGAGAGTGTCACCGGGGGAGGGGAGAGTGTCTCGGGGGGAGGGGAGGGGAGAGTGTCCCCGGGGCGAGGGGAGAGTGTCTCGGGGGGAGGGGAGAGTGTCCCGGGGGAGGGGAGCGTGTCTCAGGGGGAGGGGATAGTGTCTCAGGGGGAGGAGAGAGTGTCTCAGGGGGAGGGGAGAGTGTCTCGGGGGGAGGGGAGCGTGTCTCAGGGGGAGGGGAGAGTGTCTCGGGGGGAGGGCAGAGTGTCTCGGGGGGAGGGGAGAGTGTCTCGGGGGGAGGGAGAGTGTCCCGAGGGGAGGGGAGGGGAGAGTGTCTCGGGGGGAGGGGAGAGTGTCTCGGGGGGAGGGGAGAGTGTCTCGGGGGGAGGGGAGAATGTCACCGGGGGAGGGGAGAGTGTCTCGGGGGGAGTGGAGGGGAGAGTGTCCCCGGGGGGAGGGGAGAGTGTCTCGGGGGGAGGGGCGAGTGTCTCGGGGGAGGGGAGAGTGTCTCAGGAGTAGGGGAGAGTGTCTCGGGGGGAGGGGAGAGTGTCTCGGGGGAGAGAGTGTCTCAGGGGGAGGGGAGAGTGTCTCGGGGGGAGAGGAGCGTGTCTCGGGGGGAGGGGAGAGTGTCTCGGCGGGAGGGGAGAGTGTCTCAGGGGGAGGGGAGAGTGTCTCGGGGGGAGGGGAGAGTGTCTCGGGGGGAGGGGAGAGTGTCTCGGGGGGAGGGGAGAGTGTCTCGGGGGGAGGGGAGAATGTCACCGGGGGAGGGGAGAGTGTCTCGGGGGGAGTGGAGGGGAGAGTGTCCCCGGGGGGAGGGGAGAGTGTCTCGGGGGTAGGGGCGAGTGTCTCGGGGGAGGGGAGAGTGTCTCAGGAGTAGGGGAGAGTGTCTCGGGGGGAGGGGAGAGTGTCTCGGGGGAGAGAGTGTCTCAGGGGGAGGGGAGAGTGTCTCGGGGGGAGAGGAGCGTGTCTCGGGGGGAGGGGAGAGTGTCTCGGCGGGAGGGGAGAGTGTCTCAGGGGGAGGGGAGAGTGTCTCGGGGGGAGGGGAGAGTGTCTCGGGGGGAGGGGAGAGTGTCTCGGGGGGAGGGGAGAGTGTCTCGGGGGGAGGGGAGAGTGTCTCGGGGGGAGGGGAGAGTGTCTCGGGGGGAGGGGAGAGTGTCTCGGCGGGAGGGGAGAGTGTCTCAGGGGGAGGGGAGAGTGTCTCGGGGGGAGGGGAGAGTGTCTCGGTGGGAGTGGAGTTTGTCTCGGGGGAAGGATAGTGTGTCTCTGGGGGAGTGGAGAGTGTCCCGGGGGGAGGGGGAGAGTGTCTCGGGGGGAGGGGAGAGTGTCTCGGGGGGAGGGAAGAGTGTCTCGGGGGGAGGGGAGAGTGTCTCGGGGGGAGGGGAGTGTGTCTCGGGGGGAGGGGAGAGTGTCTCGGGGGGAGGGGAGAGTGTCCCGGGGGGAGGGGAGAGTGTCTCGTGGGGAGGGAAGGGGCGAGTGTATCGGGGGGAGGGGAGAGTGTCTCCGCGGGTAGGGGAGTGTGTCCCGAGGAGAGGGGAGGGGAGAGTGTCCCGAGGGGAGGGGAGTGTGTCCCGGGGGGAGGGGAGGGGAGAGTGTCCCGAGGGGAGTGGAGAGTTTCCCAGGGGGAGGGGAGGGGAGAGTGTCCCGAGGTGTGGCGTGAGTGTCCCGGGGAGAGGGGAGAGTGTCACGGGGGGAGGGGAGAGTGTCACGGGGGGAGGGGAGAGTGTCCCGGGAGGAGGGGAGACTGTCTCGGGTGGAGGGGAGAGTGTCCCGAGGGGAGGGGAGTGTGTCTCGGGGTGGAGGGGAGAGTGTCCCGAGGAGAGGGGAGGGGAGAGTGTCCCAGGGGGAGGGGAGAGTGTCCCGGGGAGAGGCGAGTGGAGAGTGTCTCGGGGGGGAGCGGAGGGGAGAGTGTCCCGGGGGGAGGGGAGGGGAGAGAGTCCCGGGGGGAGGGGAGGGGAGTGTGTCCTGGGGGGAGGGGAGGGGAGTGTGTTCCGGGGGGAGGGGAGAGTGTCCCGAGGGGAGGGGAGAGTTTCCCAGCGGGAGGGGAGGGGAGAGGATCCCGAGGGGAGGGGAGAGTGTCCCGAGGGGAGGGGAGAGTTTCCCAGGGGGAGGGTAGTGGAGAGTGTACCGGGGGGAGGGGAGAGTGTCCCGTGAGGAGGGGAGAGTGTCCCGGGGGGAGGGGAGAGTGTCCCGGGGGGAGGGGAGAGTGTCTCGGCGAGAGGGGAGAGTGTCCCGGGAGGAGGGGAGAGTGTCCCGAGGGGAGGGAAGAGTGTCCCGGGAGGAGGGGAGACTGTCTCGGGTGGAGGGGAGAGTGTCCCGAGGGGAGGGGAGTGTGTCTCGGGGGGGAGGGGAGAGTGTCCCGAGGAGAGGGGAGGGGAGAGTGTCCCAGGGGGAGGGAAGTGTGTCCCGGGGAGAGGGGCGAGTGTCCCGGGGGGAGGGGAGAGTGTCTCGGGGGGAGGGGAGAGTGTCTCGGTGGGAGGGGAGAGTGTCCCGGGGGGAGTGGAGAGTGTCTCAGATGGAGGGGAGAGTGTCTCAGGGGGAGGGGAGAGTGTCTCGGGGGGAGGGGAGAGTGTCTCGGGGGGAGGGGAGTGTGTCTCGGGGGGAGGGGAGAGTGTCTCGGGGGGAGGGGAGAGTGTCCCGGGGGGAGGGGAGAGTGTCTCGTGGGGAGGGAAGGGGCGAGTGTATCGGGGGGAGGGGAGAGTGTCTCCGCGGGTAGGGGAGTGTGTCCCGAGGAGAGGGGAGGGGAGAGTGTCCCGAGGGGAGGGGAGTGTGTCCCGGGGGGAGGGGAGGGGAGAGTGTCCCGAGGGGAGTGGAGAGTTTCCCAGGGGGAGGGGAGGGGAGAGTGTCCCGAGGTGTGGCGTGAGTGTCCCGGGGAGAGGGGAGAGTGTCACGGGGGGAGGGGAGAGTGTCACGGGGGGAGGGGAGAGTGTCCCGGGAGGAGGGGAGACTGTCTCGGGTGGAGGGGAGAGTGTCCCGAGGGGAGGGGAGTGTGTCTCGGGGTGGAGGGGAGAGTGTCCCGAGGAGAGGGGAGGGGAGAGTGTCCCAGGGGGAGGGGAGAGTGTCCCGGGGAGAGGCGAGTGGAGAGTGTCTCGGGGGGGAGCGGAGGGGAGAGTGTCCCGGGGGGAGGGGAGGGGAGAGAGTCCCGGGGGGAGGGGAGGGGAGTGTGTCCTGGGGGGAGGGGAGGGGAGTGTGTTCCGGGGGGAGGGGAGAGTGTCCCGAGGGGAGGGGAGAGTTTCCCAGCGGGAGGGGAGGGGAGAGGATCCCGAGGGGAGGGGAGAGTGTCCCGAGGGGAGGGGAGAGTTTCCCAGGGGGAGGGTAGTGGAGAGTGTACCGGGGGGAGGGGAGAGTGTCCCGTGAGGAGGGGAGAGTGTCCCGGGGGGAGGGGAGAGTGTCCCGGGGGGAGGGGAGAGTGTCTCGGCGAGAGGGGAGAGTGTCCCGGGAGGAGGGGAGAGTGTCCCGAGGGGAGGGAAGAGTGTCCCGGGAGGAGGGGAGACTGTCTCGGGTGGAGGGGAGAGTGTCCCGAGGGGAGGGGAGTGTGTCTCGGGGGGGAGGGGAGAGTGTCCCGAGGAGAGGGGAGGGGAGAGTGTCCCAGGGGGAGGGAAGTGTGTCCCGGGGAGAGGGGCGAGTGTCCCGGGGGGAGGGGAGAGTGTCTCGGGGGGAGGGGAGAGTGTCTCGGTGGGAGGGGAGAGTGTCCCGGGGGGAGTGGAGAGTGTCTCAGATGGAGGGGAGAGTGTCTCAGGGGGAGGGGAGAGTGTCTCGGGGGGAGGGAAGAGTGTCTCGGGGGGAGGGGAGAGTGTCCCGGGGAGAGGGGCGAGTGTCCCGGGGGGAGGGGAGGGGAGAGTGTCTCGGGGGGAGGGAAGAGTGTCTCGGGGGGAGGGGAGAGTGTCCCGGGGAGAGGGGCGAGTGTCCCGGGGGGAGGGGAGAGTGTCTCGGTGGGAGGGGAGTGTGTCTCGGGGGGAGGGGAGAGTGTCCCGGGGAGAGGGGCGAGTGTCTCGGGGGGAGGGGAGAGTGTCTCGGTGGGAGGGGAGAGTGTCTCGGGGGGAGGGGAGAGTGTCCCGGGGGGAGGGGAGAGTGTCTCGGGGGGAGGGGAGAGTGTATCGGGGGAGGGGAGTGTGTCCCGGGGGGAGGGGAGAGTGTCTCGGTGGGAGGGGAGAGTGTCTCGGGGGGAGGGGAGAGTGTCTCGGGGGGAGGGAAGAGTGTCTCGGGGGGAGGGGAGAGTGTCCCGGGGGGAGGGGAGAGTGTCTCGGGGGAGGGGAGTGTGTCCCGGGGGGAGGGGAGTGTGTCTCGGTGGGAGGGGAGAGTGTCTCGGGGGGAGGGGAGAGTGTCTCGGGGGGAGGGAAGAGTGTCTCGGGGGGAGGGGAGAGTGTCTCGGGGGGAGGGGAGAGTGTCTCGGGGGGAGGGGAGAGTGTCTCGGGGGGAGGGGAGGAGACAGTGTCCCGGGGGGGAGGGGAGAGTGTCCCCGGTAGAGGGGAGGGTGTCCCGGGGGGTGGGGAGAGTGTCTCGGGGGGAGGGGAGAGTGTCTCGGGGGGAGGAGAGAGTGTCACCGGGGGAGGGGAGAGTGTCTCGGGGGGAGCGGAGGGGAGAGTGTCCCCGGGGCGAGGGGAGAGTGTCTCGGGGGGAGGGGAGAGTGTCCCCGGGGCGAGGGGAGAGTGTCTCGGGGGTAGGGGAGAGCGTCCCGGGGGGAGGGGAGAGTGTCTCAGGGGGAGGAGAGAGTGTCTCGGGGGGAGGGGAGAGTGTCTCGGGGGGAGGGGAGACTGTCCCGGGGGGAGGGGAGAGTGTCTCCGCGGGTAGGGGAGTGTGTCCCGAGGAGAGGGGAGGGCAGAGTGTCCCGAGGGGAGGGGAGAGTGTCTCGGGGGGAGGGGAGTGTGTCTCGGGGGAAGGAGAGTGTGTCTCGGGGGGAGGGGAGAGTGTCTCGGGGGGAGGGGAGAGTGTCCCGGGGGAGGGGAGAGTGTCTCGGGGGGAGGGGCGAGTGTCTCTGGGGGAGTGGAGAGTGTCTCAGGAGTAGGGGAGAGTGTCTCGGGGGGAGGGGAGAGTGTCTCGGGGGGAGGGAAGAGTGTCTCGGGGGGAGGGGAGAGTGTCTCGGGGGGAGGGGAGTGTGTCTCGGGGGGAGGGGAGAGTGTCTCGGGGGGAGGGGAGAGTGTCACCGGGGGAGGGGAGACTGTCCCGGGGGGCGGGGAGAGTGTCTCCGCGGGTAGGGGAGTGTGTCCCGAGGAGAGGGGAGGGGAGAGTGTCCCGAGGGGAGGGGAGAGTGTCTCGGGGGGAGGGAGAGTGTCTCGGGGGGAGGGAAGAGTGTCTCGGGGGGAGGGGAGAGTGTCTCGTGGGGAGGGGAGTGTGTCTCGGGGGAGGGGAGAGTGTCTCGGGGGGAGGGGAGAGTGTCCCGGGGGAGGGGAGAGTGTCTCGGGGGGAGGGGAGAGTGTCTCGGGGGGAGGGGAGGGGAGAGTGTCCCCGGGGCGAGGGGAGAGTGTCTCGGGGGGAGGGGAGAGTGTCCCGGGGGAGGGGAGAGTGTCTCGGGGGGAGGGGAGAATGTCTCGGTGGGAGTGGAGTTTGTCTCGGGGGAAGGAGAGTGTGTCTCTGGGGGAGGGGAGAGTGTCTCGGGGGGAGGGGCGAGTGTCTCGGGGGAGGGGAGAGTGTCCCGGGGGGAGGGGTGAGTGTCCCGGGGGGTAGGGAGAGTGTCTCGGGGGGAGGGGAGAGTGTCTCGGGGGGAGGGAAGGGGCGAGTGTATCGGGGGGAGGGGAGAGTGTCTCGGGGGGAAGGGGAGAGTGTCACGGGGGGAGGGGAGAGTGTCTCGGTGGGAGGGGAGAGTGTCTCAGGGGGAGGGGTGAGTGTCCCGGGGGAGGGGAGAGTGTCTCAGGGGGAGGGGAGAGTGTCTCGTGGGGAGGGAAGGGGCGAGTGTATCGGGGGGAGGGGAGAGTGTCTCGGGGGGGAGGGGAGAGTGTCACGGGGGGAGGGGAGAGTGTCTCGGTGGGAGGGGAGAGTGTCTCAGGGGGAGGGGAGAGTGTCTCGTGGGGAGGGAAGGGGCGAGTATATCGGGGGGAGGGGAGAGTGTCTCCGCGGGTAGGGGAGTGTGTCTCGAGGAGAGGGGAGGGGAGAGTGTCCCGAGGGGAGGGGAGAGTGTCCCGGGGGGAGGGGAGGGGAGAGTGTCCCGAGGGGAGGGGAGAGTGTCCCGGGGGGAGGGGAGGGGAGAGTGTCCCGAGGGGAGTGGAGAGTGCCCCGGGGGGAGGGGAGGGGAGAGTGTCCCGAGGTGTGGCGTGAGTGTCCCGGGAGGAGGGGAGACTGTCTCGGGTGGAGGGGAGAGTGTCCCGAGGGGAGGGGAGTGTGTCTCGGAGGGGAGGGGAGAGTGTCCCGAGGAGAGGGGAGGGGAGAGTGTCCCAGGGGGAGGGGAGAGTGTCCCGGGGAGAGGGGAGTGGAGAGTGTCTCGGGGGGGGAGGGGAGGGGAGAGTGTCCCGGGGGGAGGGGAGGGGAGAGAGTCCCGGGGGGAGGGGAGGGGAGTGTCTCCTGGGGGGAGGGGAGGGGAGTGTGTTCCGGGGGGAGGGGAGAGTGTCCGGAGGGGAGGGGAGAGTTTCCCAGGGGAAGGGGAGAGGAGAGTGTCCCGAGGGGAGGGGAGAGTGTCCCGAGGGTCGGGGTGAGTGTCCCGGGGGGAGGGGAGAGTGTCCCGAGGGGAGGGGAGAGTGTCTCGTGGGGGAGGGGAGAGTGTCCCGAGGAGAGGGTAGGGGAGAGTGTCCCGGGGGGAGGGGAGAGTGTCCCGTGAGGAGAGGAGAGTGTCCCGGGGGGAGGGGAGAGTGTCCCGGGGGGAGAGGAGAGTGTCCCGAGGGGAGGGGAGAGTGTCCCGGGGGGAGGGGAGAGTGTCCCGTGAGGAGGGGAGAGTGTCCCGGGGGGAGGGGAGAGTGTTCCGGGGGGAGGGGAGAGTGTCCCGAGGGGAGGGGAGAGTGTCCCGAGGGGCGGGGTGAGTGTCCCGGGGGGAGGGGAGAGTGTCCCGAGGGGAGGGGAGAGTGTCTCGTGGGGGAGGGGAGAGTGTCCCGAGGAGAGGGTAGGGGAGAGTGTCCCGGGGGGAGGGGAGAGTGTCCCGTGAGGAGGGGAGAGTGTCCCGGGGGGAGGGGAGAGTGTCCCGGGAGGAAGGGAGAGTGTCCCGTGAGGAGGGGAGAGTGTCCCGGGGGGAGGGGAGAGTGTCCCGGGGGGAGGGGAGAGTGTCCCGGGGGGAGAGGAGAGTGTCTCGGGGGGGAGGGGAGAGTGTCCCGAGGAGAGGGTAGGGGAGAGTGTCCCGGGGGGAGGGGAGAGTGTCCCGGGAGGAAGGGAGAGTGTCCCAGGGGGAGGGGAGAGTGTCTCGTGGGGAGGGGAGGGGAGAGTGTCCCGAGGGGAGGGGAGAGTGTCCCGGGGGGGATGGGAGAGTGTCACGGGGGGAGGGGAGTGTGTCTCGGGGTGAGGGGACGTGAGAGTGTCCCGGGGGGAGGGGAGAGTGTCCCGGGGGGAGGGGAGAGTGTCCCGGGGGGAGGGGAGAGTGTCCCGAGGGATGGGGAGAGTGTCTCGGGGGGGAGCGGAGAGTGTCCCGAGGAGAGGGTAGGGGAGAGTGTCCCGGGGGGAGGGGAGAGTGTCCCGGGGAGAGTGGAGTGTGTCTCGGGGGGAGGGGACGTGAGAGTGTCCCGGGGGGAGGGGAGAGTGTCCCGGGGGGAGGGGAGAGTGTCCCGGGGGGAGGGGAGAGTGTCCCGAGGGGAGGGGAGAGTGTCTCGGGGGGGAGGGGAGAGTGTCCCGAGGAGAGGGTAGGGGAGAGTGTCCCGGGGGAAGGGGAGAGTGTCCCGGGAGGAAGGGAGAGTGTCCCGGGGGGAGGGGAGTATGTCTCGGGGGGAGGGGAGAGTGTCTCGGGGAGGGGAGAGTGTCCCGGGGGAGGGGAGAGTGTCTCGGGGGGAGGGGAGAGTGTCTCGGGGGGAGGGGAGGGGAGAGTGTCCCCGGGGCGAGGGGAGAGTGTCTCGGGGGGAGGGGAGAGTGTCTCGGGGGGAGGGGCGAGTGTCTCGGGGGAGGGGAGAGTGTCTCAGGTGTAGGGGAGAGTATCCCGGGGGGAGGGGTGAGTGTCCCGGGGGGTAGGGAGAGTGTCTCGGGGGGAGGGGAGACTGTCTCGGGGGGAGGGGAGAGTGACTCGAGGGGAGGGGAGAGTGTCACGGGGGGAGGGGAGAGTGTCTCGGTGGGAGGGGAGAGTGTCTCAGGGGGAGGGGAGAGTGTCTCGTGGAGAGGGGAGGGGAGAGTGTTCCGAGGGGAGGGGAGAGTGTCCCGGGGGGAGGGGAGGGGAGATTGTCCCGAGGGGAGGGGAGAGTGTCCCGAGGAGAGGGGAGGGGAGAGTGTCCCGAGGGGAGGGGAGAGTGTCCCGGGGGGAGGGGAGGGGAGAGTGTCCCGAGGGGAGTGGAGAGTTTCCCAGGGGGAGGGGAGGGGAGAGTGTCCCGAGGTGTGGCGTGAGTGTCCCGGGGGGAGGGGAGAGTGTCCCGGGAGGAGGAGAGACTGTCTCGGGTGGAGGGGAGACTGTCCCGAGGGGAGGGGAGTGTGTCTCGGGGGGGAGGGGAGAGTGTCCCGAGGAGAGGGGAGGGGAGAGTGTCCCAGGGGGAGGGGAGAGTGTCCCGGGGAGAGGGGAGTGGAGAGTGTCTCGGGGGGGAGGGGAGGGGAGAGTGTCCCGGGGGGAGGGGAGGGGAGAGAGTCCCGGGGGGAGGGGAGGGGAGTGTGTCCTGGGGGGAGGGGAGGGGAGTGTGTTCCGGGGGGAGGGGAGAGTGTCCCGAGGGGAGGGGAGAGTTTCCCAGAGGGAGGGGAGGGGAGAGTGTCCCGAGGGGAGGGGAGAGTGTCCCGAGGGGCGGGGTGAGTGTCCCGGGGGGAGGGGAGAGTGTCCCGGGGAGAGGGGCGAGTGTCCCGGGGGGAGGGGAGAGTGTCTCGGGGGGAGGGGAGAGTGTCTCGGTGGGAGGGGAGAGTGTCCCGGGGGGAGTGGAGAGTGTCTCAGATGGAGGGGAGAGTGTCTCGGGGAGAGGGGAGAGTGTCTCGGTGGGAGGGGAGAGTGTCCCGGGGGGAGGGGAGAGTGTCTCGGGGGGCGGGGAGAGTGTCTCGGGGGGAGGGGAGAGTGTCTCGGGGGGAGGGGAGAGTGTCTCGGGGGGAGGGGAGAGTGTCTCGGGGGGAGGGGCGAGTGTCTCGGGGGAGGGGAGAGTGTCTCAGGGGGAGGGGAGAGTGTCTCGGGGGGAGGGGAGAGTGTCTCGGTGGGAGGGGAGAGTGTCTCAGGGGGAGGGGAGAGTGTCTCGTGGGGAGGGAAGGGGCGAGTGTATCGGGGGGAGGGGAGAGTGTCTCCGCGCGTAGGGGAGTGTGTCCCGAGGAGAGGGGAGGGGAGAGTGTCCCGAGGGGAGGGGAGAGTGTCCCGGGGGGAGGGGAGGGGAGAGTGTCCCGAGGGGAGGGGAGAGTGTCCCGGGGGGAGGGGAGGGGAGAGTGTCCCGAGGGGAGTGGAGAGTGTCCCGGGGGGAGGGGAGGGGAGAGTGTCACGGGGGGAGGGGAGAGTGTCACGGGGGGAGGGGAGAGTGTCCCGGGAGGAGGGGAGACTGTCTCGGGTGGAGGGGAGAGTGTCCCGAGGGGAGGGGAGTGTGTCTCGGAGGGGAGGGGAGAGTGTCCCGAGGAGAGGGGAGGGGAGAGTGTCCCAGGGGGAGGGGAGAGTGTCCCGAGGAGAGGGGAGGGGAGAGTGTCCCAGGGGGAGGGGAGAGTGTCCCGGGGAGAGGGGAGTGGAGAGTGTCTCGGGGGGGGAGGGGAGGGGAGAGTGTCCCGGGGGGAGGGGAGGGGAGAGAGTCCCGGGGGGAGGGGAGGGGAGTGTCTCCTGGGGGGAGGGGAGGGGAGTGTGTTCCGGGGGGAGGGGAGAGTGTCCCGAGGGGAGGGGAGAGTTTCCCAGGGGGAGGGGAGGGGAGAGTGTCCCGAGGGGAGGGGAGAGTGTCCCGAGGGGCGGGGTGAGTGTCCCGGGGGGAGGGGAGAGTGTCCCGAGGGGAGGGGAGAGTGTCTCGTGGGGGAGGGGAGAGTGTCCCGAGGAGAGGGTAGGGGAGAGTGTCCCGGGGGGAGGGGAGAGTTTCCCGTGAGGAGAGGAGAGTGTCCCGGGGGGAGGGGAGAGTGTCCCGGGGGGAGGGGAGAGTGTCCCGAGGGGAGCGGAGAGTGTCTCGTGGGGGAGGGGAGAGTGTCCCGAGGAGAGGGGAGAGTGTCCCGGGGGGAGGGGAGAGTGTCCCGGGGGGAGGGGAGAGTATCCCGGGAGGAAGGGAGAGTGTCCCGGGGGGAGGGGAGAGTGTCTCGTGGGGAGGGGAGGGGAGAGTGTCCCGAGGTGTGGCGTGAGTGTCCCGGGGGGGATGGGAGAGTGTCACGGGGGGAGGGGAGAGTGTCCCGGGGGGAGGGGAGAGTGTCCGGGGGGAGGGGAGAGTGTCCCGAGGGCAGGGGAGAGTGTCCGGGGGGAGGGGAGAGTGTCCCGAGGGCAGGGGAGTGTGTCTCGGGGGGAGGGGACGTGAGAGTGTCCCGGGGGGAGTGGAGAGTGTCCCGGGGGGAGGGGAGAGTGTCCCGGGGGGAGGGGAGAGTGTCCGGGGGGAGGGGAGAGTGTCCCGAGGGCAGGGGAGAGTGTCTCGGGGGGGAGGGGAGAGTGTCCCGAGGAGAGGGTAGGGGAGAGTGTCCCGGGGGGAGGGGAGAGTGTCCCGGGGGGAGTGGAGTGTGTCTCGGGGGGAGGGGACGTGAGAGTGTCCCGGGGGGAGGGGAGAGTGTCCCGGGGGGAGGGGAGAGTGTCCCGGGGGGAGGGGAGAGTGTCCCGAGGGGTGGGGAGAGTGTCTCGGGGGGGAGGGGAGAGTGTCCCGAGGAGAGGGTAGGGGACAGTGTCCCGGGGGGAGGGGAGAGTGTCCCGGGAGGAAGGGAGAGTGTCCCGGGGGGAGGGGAGAGTGTCTCCGCGGGTAGGGGAGTGTGTCCCGAGGAGAGGGGAGGGGAGAGTGTCCCGAGGGGAGGGGAGAGTGTCCCGGGGGGAGGGGAGGGGAGAGTGTCACGAGGGGAGTGGAGAGTTTCCCAGGGGGAGGGGAGGGGAGAGTGTCCCGAGGTGTGGCGTGAGTGTCCCGGGGAGAGGGGAGAGTGTCCCGGGGGGAGGGGAGAGTGTCCCGGGGGAGGGGAGGGGAGAGTGTCCCGAGGTGTGGCGTGAGTGTCCCGGGGAGAGGGGAGAGTGTCCCGGGGGGAGGGGAGAGTGTCCCGGGGGGAGGGGAGGGGAGAGTGTCCCGAGGGGAGTGGAGAGTTTCCCGGGGGAGGGGAGGGGAGAGTGTCCCGAGGTGTGGCGTGAGTGTCCCGGGGAGAGGGGAGAGTGTCCCGGGGGGAGGGGAGAGTGTAACGGGGGGAGGGGAGAGTGTCCCGGGAGGATGGGAGACTGTCTCGGGTGGAGGGGAGAGTGTCCCGTGGGGAGGGGAGTGTGTCTCGGGGGGGAGGGGAGAGTGTCCCGAGGAGAGGGGAGGGGAGAGTGTCCCAGGGGGAGGGGAGAGTGTCCCGGGGAGAGGGGCGAGTGTCCCGGGGGGAGGGGAGAGTGTCTCGGGGGGAGGGGAGAGTGTCTCGGGGGGAGGGAAGAGTGTCTCGGGGGGAGGGGAGAGTGTCTCGGGGGGAGGGGAGTGTGTCTCAGGGGGAGGGGAGAGTGTCCCGGGGAGAGGGGCGAGTGTCCCTGGGGGAGGGGAGAGTGTCTCGGGGGGAGGGGAGAGTGTCTCGGTGGGAGGGGAGAGTGTCTCGGGGGGAGGGGAGATTTTCTCGGGGGGAGGTGAGAGTGTCTCGGGGGGAGGGGAGAGTGTCTCGGGGGGAGGGGAGAGTGTCTCGGGGGGAGGGGAGGAGAGAGTGTCCCGGGGGGGAGGGGAGAGTGTCCCCGGTGGAGGGGAGAGTGTCCCGGGGGGTGGGGAGAGTGTCTCGGGGGGAGGGCAGAGTGTCTCGGGGGGAGGGGAGAGTGTCACCGGGGGAGGGGAGAGTGTCTCAGGGGGAGGGGAGGGGAGAGTGTCCCCGGGGCGAGGGGAGAGTGTCTCGGGGGGAGGGGAGAGTGTCCCGAGGAGAGGGTAGGGGAGAGTGTCCCGGGGGGAGGGGAGAGTGTCTCAGGGGGAGGAGAGAGTGTCTCGGGGGGAGGGGAGAGTGTCTCGGGGGGAGGAGAGAGTGTCACCGGGGGAGGGGAGACTGTCCCGGGGGGAGGGGAGAGTGTCTCCGCGGGTAGGGGAGTGTGTCCCGAGGAGAGGGGAGGGGAGAGTGTCCCGAGGGGAGGGGAGAGTGTCTCGGGGGGAGGGGAGTGTGTCTCGGGGGGAGGGGAGAGTGTCTCGGGGGGAGGGGAGAGTGTCCCGTGAGGAGGGGAGAGTGTCCCGGGGGGAGGGGAGAGTGTCTCGGGGGGAGGGGAGTGTGTCTCGGGGGGAGGGGAGAGTGTCCCGGGGGGGGGGAGAGTGTCCCGTGAGAAGGGGAGAGTGTCTCGTGGGGAGGGAAGGGGCGAGTGTATCGGGGGGAGGGGAGAGTGTCTCCGCGGGTAGGGGAGTGTGTCCCGAGGAGAGGGGAGGGGAGAGTGTCCCGAGGGGAGGGGAGAGTTTCCCGGGGGGAGGGGAGGGGAGAGTGTCCCGAGGGGAGTGGAGAGTTTCCCAGGGGGAGGGGAGAGTGTCTCGGGGGGAGGGGAGTGTGTCTCGGGGGGAGGGGAGAGTGTCTCGCGGGGAGGGAAGAGTGTCTCGGGGGGAGGGGAGAGTGTCTCGGGGGGAGGGGAGTGTGTCTCGGGGGGAGGGGAGAGTGTCCCGGGGAGAGGGGCGAGTGTCCCGGGGGGAGGGGAGAGTGTCTCGGGGGGAGGGGAGAGTGTCTCGGTGGGAGGGGAGAGTGTCTCGGGGGAGGGGAGAGTGTCTCGGGGGGAGGGGAGAGTGTCTCGGGGGGAGGGGAGAGTGTCTCGGGGGGAGGGGAGAGTGTCTCGGGGGGAGGGGAGAGTGTCTCGGTGGGAGGGGAGAGTGTCTCGGTGGGAGGGGAGAGTGTCTCGGGGGAGGGGAGAGTGTCTCGGGGGGAGGGGAGAGTGTCTCGGGGGAGGGGAGAGTGTCCCCGGTGGAGGGGAGAGTGTCTCGGGGGGAGGGGAGAGTGTCCCGGGGGGAGGGGAAAGTGTCTCAGGGGGAGGAGAGAGTGTCTCGGGGGGAGGGGAGAGTGTCTCGGGGGGAGGGGAGAGTGTCACCGGGGGAGGGGAGAGTGTCTCGGGGGGAGGGGAGGGGAGAGTGTCCCCGGGACGAGGGGAGAGTGTCTCGGGGGGTGGGGAGAGTGTCCCGAGGAGAGGTTAGGGGAGAGTGTCCCGGGGGGAGGGGAGAGTGTCCCGGGGGGAGGGGAGAGTGTCTCAGGGGGAGGAGAGAGTGTCTCGGGGGGAGGGGAGAGTGTCTCGGGGGGAGGGGAGAGTGTCACCGGGGGAGGGGAGACTGTCCCGGGGGGCGGGGAGAGTGTCTCCGCGGGTAGGGGAGTGTGTCCCGAGGAGAGGGGAGGGGAGAGTGTCCCGAGGGGAGGGGAGAGTGTCTCGGGGGGAGGGGAGTGTGTCTCGGGGGGAGGGGAGAGTGTCACCGGGAGAGGGGAGAGTGTCTCGGGGGGAGGGGAGAGTGTCACCGGGGGAGGGGAGAGTGTCTCGGGGGGAGGGGAGAGTGTCTCCGCGGGTAGGGGAGTGTGTCCCGAGGAGAGGGGAGGGGAGAGTGTCCCGAGGGGAGGGGAGAGTGTCTCGGGGGGAGGGGAGTGTGTCTCGGGGGGAGGGGAGAGTGTCTCGGGGGGAGGGGAGAGTGTCTCGGTGGGAGTGGAGTTTGTCTCGGGGGAAGGAGAGTGTGTCTCGGGGGGAGGGGAGAGTGTCTCGGGGGGAGGGGAGAGTGTCCCGGGGGAGGGGAGAGTGTCTCGGGGGGAGGGAAGAGTGTCTCGGGGGGAGGGGAGAGTGTCTCGGGGGGAGGGGAGTGTGTCTCGGGGGGAGGGGAGAGTGTCTCGGGGGGAGGGGAGAGTGTCCCGGGGGAGGGGAGAGTGTCTCGGGGGGAGGGGAGAGTGTCTCGGTGGGAGTGGAGTTTGTCTCGGGGGGAGGGGAGAGTGTCACCGGGGGAGGGGAGACTGTCCCGGGGGGAGGGGAGAGTGTCTCCGCGGGTAGGGGAGTGTGTCCCGAGGAGAGGGGAGGGGAGAGTGTCCCGAGGGGAGGGGAGAGTGTCTCGGGGGGAGGGGAGTTTGTCTCGGGGGAAGGAGAGTGTGTCTCGGGGGGAGGGGAGAGTGTCTCGGGGGGAGGGGAGAGTGTCCCGGGGGAGGGGAGAGTGTCTCGGGGGGAGGGGAGTGTGTCTCGGTGGGAGGGGAGAGTGTCTCAGGGGGAGGGGAGAGTGTCTCCGGAGTAGGGGAGAATGTCTCGGGGGGAGGGGAGAGTGTCTCTGGGGGAGTGGAGAGTGTCTCGGGGCGCAGGGGAGAGTGTCTCGGGGGGAGGGGAGAGTGTCTCGGTGGGAGGGGAGAGTGTCTCAGGGGGAGGGGAGAGTGTCCCGAGGAGAGGGTAGGGGAGAGTGTCCCGGGGGGAGGGGAGAGTGTCCCGGGAGGAAGGGAGAGTGTCCCGGGGGGAGGGGAGAGTGTCTCGTGGGGAGGGAAGGGGCGAGTGTATCGGGGGGAGGGGAGAGTGTCTCCGCGGGTAGGGGTGTGTGTCCCGAGGAGAGGGGAGGGGAGAGTGTCCCGAGGGGAGGGGAGAGTGTCCCGGGGGGAGGGGAGGGGAGAGTGTCCCGAGGGGAGTGGAGAGTTTCCCAGGGGGAGGGGAGGGGAGAGTGTCCCGAGGTGTGGCGTGAGTGTCCCGGGGGGAGGGGAGAGTGTCACGGGGGGAGGGGAGAGTGTCCCGGGAGGAGGGGAGACTGTCTCGGGTGGAGGGGAGAGTGTCCCGAGGGGAGGGGAGTGTGTCTCGGAGGGGAGGGGAGAATGTCCCGAGGAGAGGGGAGGGGAGAGTGTCCCAGGGGGAGGGGAGAGTGTCCCGGGGGGAGGGGAGGGGAGAGAGTCCCGGGGGGAGGGGAGGGGAGTGTCTCCTGGGGGGAGGGGAGGGGAGTGTGTTCCGGGGGGAGGGGAGAGTGTCCCGAGGGGAGGGGAGATTTTCCCAGGGGAAGGGGAGGGGAGAGTGTCCCGAGGGGAGGGGAGAGCGTTCCGAGGGGCGGGGTGAGTGTCCCGAGGGGAGGGGAGAGTGTCCCGGGGGGAGGGGAGAGTGTCCCGGGGGGAGGGGAGAGTGTCCCGGGGGGAGAGGAGAGTGTCTCGGGGGGGAGGGGAAAGTGTCCCGAGGAGAGGTTAGGGGAGAGTGTCCCGGGGGGAGGGGAGAGTGTCCCGGGAGGAAGGGAGAGTGTCCCGGGGGGAGGGGAGGGTGTCTCGTGGGGAGGGGAGGGGAGAGTATCCCGAGGGGAGGGGAGAGTGTCCCGGGGGGAGGGGAGGGGAGAGTGTCCCGAGGGGAGTGGAGAGTTTCCCAGGGGGAGGGGAGGGGAGAGTGTCCCGAGGTGTGGCGTGAGTGTCCCGGGGGGGATGGGAGAGTGTCACGGGGGGAGGGGAGTGTGTCTCGGGGGGAGGGGACGTGAGAGTGTCCCGGGGGGAGGGGAGAGTGTCCCGGGGGGAGGGGAGAGTGTCCCGGGGGGAGGGGAGAGTGTCCCGAGGGGAGGGGAGAGTGTCCCGAGGGGAGGGGAGAGTGTCTCGGGGGGGAGGGGAGAGTGTCCCGAGGAGAGGGTAGGGGAGAGTGTCCCGGGGGGAGGGGAGAGTGTCCCGGGAGGAAGGGAGAGTGTCCCGGGGGGAGGGGAGAGTGTCTCGGGGGGAGGGAAGGGGCGAGTGTATCGGGGGGAGGGGAGAGTGTCTCCGCGGGTAGGGGAGTGTGTCCCGAGGAGAGGGGAGGGGAGAGTGTCCCGAGGGGAGGGGAGAGTGTCCCGGGGGGAGGGGAGGGGAGAGTGTCCCGAGCGGAGTGGAGAGTTTTCCAGGGGGAGTGGAGGGGAGAGTGTCCCGAGGTTTGGCGTGAGTGTCCCGGGGAGAGGGGAGAGTGTCCCGGGGGGAGGGGAGAGTGTAACGGGGGGAGGGGAGAGTGTCCCGGGAGGAGGGGAGACTGTCTCGGGTGGAGGGGAGAGTGTCCCGAGGGGAGGGGAGTGTGTCTCGGGGGGGAGGCGAGAGTGTCCCGAGGAGAGGGGAGGGGAGAGTGTCCCAGGGGGAGGGGAGAGTGTCCCGGGGAGAGGGGCGAGTGTCCCGGGGGGAGGGGAGAGTGTCTCGGGGGGAGGGGAGAGTGTCTCGGGGGGAGGGAAGAGTGTCTCGGGGGGAGGGGAGAGTGTCTCGGGGGGAGGGGAGTGTGTCTCAGGGGGAGGGGAGAGTGTCCCGGGGAGAGGGGCGTGTGTCCCGGGGGGAGGGGAGAGTGTCTCGGGGGGAGGGGAGAGTGACTCGGTGGGAGGGGAGAGTGTCTCGGGGGGAGGGGAGAGTGTCTCGGGGGGAGGTGAGAGTGTCTCGGGGGGAGGGGAGAGTGTCTCGGGGGGAGGGGAGAGTGTCTCGGGGGGAGGGGAGGAGAGAGTTTCCCGGGGGGGAGGGGAGAGTGTCCCCGGTGGAGGGGAGAGTGTCCCGGGGGGAGGGGAGAGTGTCTCGGGGGGAGGGGAGAGTGTCACGGGGGGAGGGGAGAGTGTCCCGGGAGGAGGGGAGACAGTCTCGGGTGGAGGGGAGAGTGTCCCGAGGGGAGGGGAGTGTGTCTCAAGGGGGAGGGTAGAGTGTCCCGAGGAGAGGGGAGGGGAGAGTGTCCCGAGGGGAGTGGAGAGTGTCCCGGGGGGAGGGGAGGGGAGAGTGTCCCGGGGGGAGTGGAGAGTTTCCCAGGGAGAGGGGAGGGGAGAGTGTCCCGGGGGGTGGGGAGAGTGTCACGGGGGGAGGGGAGAGTGTCCCGGGAGGAGGGGAGACTGTCTCGGATGGAGGGGAGAGTGTCCCGAGGGGAGGGGAGTGTGTCTCGGGGGGGAGGGGAGAGTGTCCCGAGGAGAGGGGAGGGGAGAGTGTCCCAGGGGGAGGGGAGAGTGTCCCGGGGAGAGGGGAGTGGAGAGTGTATCGGGGGGGGAGGGGAGGGGAGAGTGTCCCGGGGGGAGGGGAGGGGAGAGAGTCCCGGGGGGAGGGGAGGGGAGTGTCTCCTGGGGGGAGGGGAGGGGAGTGTGTTCCGGGGGGAGGGGAGAGTGTCCCGAGGGGAGGGCAGATTTTCCCAGGGGAAGGGGAGGGGAGAGTGTCCCGAGGGGAGGGGAGAGTGTTCCGAGGGGCGGGGTGAGTGTCCCGGGGGGAGGGGAGAGTGTCCCGAGGGGAGGGGAGAGTGTCCCGGGGGGAGGGGAGAGTGTCTCGTGGGGGAGGGGAGAGTGTCCCGAGGTGAGGGTAGGGGAGAGTGTCCCGGGGGGAGGGGAGAGTGTCCCGTGAGGAGGGGAGAGTGTCCCGGGGGGAGGTGAGAGTGTCCCGGGGGGAGGGGAGAGTGTCTCGGGAGGAAGGGAGAGTGTCCCGTGAGGAGGGGAGAGTGTCCCGGGGGGAGGGGAGAGTGTCCCGGGGGGAGGGGAGAGTGTCCCGGGGGGAGAGGAGAGTGTCTCGGGGCGGAGGGGAAAGTGTCCCGAGGAGAGGGTAGGGGAGAGTGTCCCGGGGGGAGGGGAGAGTGTCCCGGGAGGAAGGGAGATTGTCCCGGGAGGAGGGGAGACTGTCCCGGGGGAGGGGAGTGTGTCCCGAGGAGAGGGGAGGGGAGAGTATCCCGAGGGGAGGGGAGAGTGTCACGGGGGGAGGGGAGGGGAGAGTGTCCCGAGGGGAGTGGAGAGTTTCCCAGGGGGAGGGGAGGGGAGAGTGTCCCGAGGTGTGGCATGAGTGTCCCGGGGGGGATGGGAGAGTGTCACGGGGGGAGGGGAGTGTGTCTCGGGGGGAGGGGACGTGAGAGTGTCCCGGGGGAAGGGGAGAGTGTCCCGGGGGGAGGGGAGAGTGTCCGGGGGGAGGGGAGAGTGTCCCGAGGGGAGGGGAGAGTGTCTCGGGGGGGAGGGGAGAGTGTCCCGAGGAGAGGGTAGGGGAGAGTGTCCCGGGGGGAGGGGAGAGTGTCCCGGGGGGAGTGGAGTGTGTCTCGGGGGGAGGGGACGTGAGAGTGTCCCGGGGGGAGGGGAGAGTGTCCCGGGGGGAGGGGAGAGTGTCCCGGGGGGAGGGGAGAGTGTCCCGAGGGGAGGGGAGAGTGTCTCGGGGGGGAGGGGAGAGTTTCCCGAGGAGAGGGTAGGGGAGAGTGTCCCGGGGGGAGGGGAGAGTGTCCCGGGAGGAAGGGAGAGTGTCCCGGGGGGAGGGGAGAGTGTCTCGTGGGGAGGGAAGGGGCGAGTGTATCGGGGGGAGGGGAGAGTGTCTCCGCGGGTAGGGGAGTGTGTCCCGAGGAGAGGGGAGGGGAGAGTGTCCCGAGGGGAGGGGAGAGTGTCCCGGGGGGAGGGGAGGGGAGAGTGTCCCGAGCGGAGTGGAGAGTTTCCCACGGGGAGGGGAGGGGAGAGTGTCCCGAGGTGTGGCGTGAGTGTCCCGGGGAGAGGGGAGAGTGTCCCGGGGGGAGGGGAGAGTGTAACGGGGGGAGGGGAGAGTGTCCCGGGAGGAGGGGAGACTGTCTCGGGTGGAGGGGAGAGTGTCCCGAGGGGAGGGGAGTATGTCTCGGGGGGGAGGGGAGAGTGTCCCGAGGAGAGGGGAGGGGAGAGTGTCCCAGGGGGAGGGGAGAGTGTCCCGGGGAGAGGGGCGAGTGTCCCGGGGGGAGGGGAGAGTGTCCCGAGGAGAGGGGAGGGGAGAGTGTCCCAGGGGGAGGGGAGAGTGTCCCGGGGAGAGGGGCGAGTGTCCCGGGGGGAGGGGAGAGTGTCTCGGGGGGAGGGGAGAGTGTCTCGGGGGGAGGGAAGAGTGTCTCGGGGGGAGGGGAGAGTGTCTCGGGGGGAGGGGAGTGTGTCTCAGGGGGAGGGGAGAGTGTCCCGGGGAGAGGGGCGAGTGTCCCGGGGGGAGGGGAGAGTGTCTCGGGGGGAGGGGAGAGTGTCACTGGGGGGAGGGGAGAGTGTCTCGGGGGGAGGTGAGAGTGTCTCGGGGGGAGGGGAGAGTGTCTCGGGGGGAGGGGAGAGTGTCTTGGGGGGAGGGGAGGAGAGAGTGTCCCGGGGGGGAGGGGAGAGTGTCCCCGGTGGAGGGGAGAGTGTCTCGGGGGGAGGGCAGAGTGTCTCGGGGGGAGAGGAGCGTGTCTCGGGGGGAGGGGAGAGTGTCTCGGGGGGAGGGGAGAGTGTCCCGAGGAGAGGGTAGGGGAGAGTGTCCCGGGGGGAGGGGAGAGTGTCTCAGGGGGAGGAGAGAGTGTCCCGGGGGGAGGGGAGAGTGTCTCGGGAGGAAGGGAGAGTGTCCCGTGAGGAGGGGAGAGTGTCCCGGGGGGAGGGGAGAGTGTCCCGGGGGGAGGGGAGAGTGTCCCGGGGGGAGAGGAGAGTGTCTCGGGGCGGAGGGGAAAGTGTCCCGAGGAGAGGGTAGGGGAGAGTGTCCCGGGGGGAGGGGAGAGTGTCCCGGGAGGAAGGGAGATTGTCCCGGGGGGAGGGGAGAGTGTCTCGTGGGGAGGGGAGGGGAGAGTATCCCGAGGGGAGGGGAGAGTGTCACGGGGGGAGGGGAGGGGAGAGTGTCCCGAGGGGAGTGGAGAGTTTCCCAGGGGGAGGGGAGGGGAGAGTGTCCCGAGGTGTGGCATGAGTGTCCCGGGGGGGATGGGAGAGTGTCACGGGGGGAGGGGAGTGTGTCTCGGGGGGAGGGGACGTGAGAGTGTCCCGGGGGAAGGGGAGAGTGTCCCGGGGGGAGGGGAGAGTGTCCGGGGGGAGGGGAGAGTGTCCCGAGGGGAGGGGAGAGTGTCTCGGGGGGGAGGGGAGAGTGTCCCGAGGAGAGGGTAGGGGAGAGTGTCCCGGGGGGAGGGGAGAGTGTCCCGGGGGGAGTGGAGTGTGTCTCGGGGGGAGGGGACGTGAGAGTGTCCCGGGGGGAGGGGAGAGTGTCCCGGGGGGAGGGGAGAGTGTCCCGGGGGGAGGGGAGAGTGTCCCGAGGGGAGGGGAGAGTGTCTCGGGGGGGAGGGGAGAGTTTCCCGTGGAGAGGGTAGGGGAGAGTGTCCCGGGGGGAGGGGAGAGTGTCCCGGGAGGAAGGGAGAGTGTCCCGGGGGGAGGGGAGAGTGTCTCGTGGGGAGGGAAGGGGCGAGTGTATCGGGGGGAGGGGAGAGTGTCTCCGCGGGTAGGGGAGTGTGTCCCGAGGAGAGGGGAGGGTAGAGTGTCCCGAGGGGAGGGGAGAGTGTCCCGGGGGGAGGGGAGGGGAGAGTGTCCCGAGCGGAGTGGAGAGTTTCCCACGGGGAGGGGAGGGGAGAGTGTCCCGAGGTGTGGCGTGAGTGTCCCGGGGAGAGGGGAGAGTGTCCCGGGGGGAGGGGAGAGTGTAACGGGGGGAGGGGAGAGTGTCCCGGGAGGAGGGGAGACTGTCTCGGGTGGAGGGGAGAGTGTCCCGAGGGGAGGGGAGTATGTCTCGGGGGGGAGGGGAGAGTGTCCCGAGGAGAGGGGAGGGGAGAGTGTCCCAGGGGGAGGGGAGAGTGTCCCGGGGAGAGGGGCGAGTGTCCCGGGGGGAGGGGAGAGTGTCCCGAGGAGAGGGGAGGGGAGAGTGTCCCAGGGGGAGGGGAGAGTGTCCCGGGGAGAGGGGCGAGTGTCCCGGGGGGAGGGGAGAGTGTCTCGGGGGGAGGGGAGAGTGTCTCGGGGGGAGGGAAGAGTGTCTCGGGGGGAGGGGAGAGTGTCTCGGGGGGAGGGGAGTGTGTCTCAGGGGGAGGGGAGAGTGTCCCGGGGAGAGGGGCGAGTGTCCCGGGGGGAGGGGAGAGTGTCTCGGGGGGAGGGGAGAGTGTCACTGGGGGGAGGGGAGAGTGTCTCGGGGGGAGGTGAGAGTGTCTCGGGGGGAGGGGAGAGTGTCTCGGGGGGAGGGGAGAGTGTCTTGGGGGGAGGGGAGGAGAGAGTGTCCCGGGGGGGAGGGGAGAGTGTCCCCGGTGGAGGGGAGAGTGTCTCGGGGGGAGGGCAGAGTGTCTCGGGGGGAGAGGAGCGTGTCTCGGGGGGAGGGGAGAGTGTCTCGGGGGGAGGGGAGAGTGTCCCGAGGAGAGGGTAGGGGAGAGTGTCCCGGGGGGAGGGGAGAGTGTCTCAGGGGGAGGAGAGAGTGTCTCGGGGGGAGGGGAGAGTGTCTCGGGGGGAGGGGAGTGTGTCTCGGGGGGAGGGGAGAGTGTCTCGGGGGGAGGGGAGAGTGTCCCGTGAGGAGGGGAGAGTGTCTCCGCGGGTAGGGGAGTGTGCCCCGAGGAGAGGGGAGGGGAGAGTGTCCCGAGGGGAGGGGAGAGTGTCTCGGGGGGAGGGGAGTGTGTCTCGGGGGGAGGGGAGAGTGTCCCGGGGGGAGGGGAGAGTGTCCCGTGAGGAGGGGAGAGTGTCCCGGGGGGAGGGGAGAGTGTCCCGGGGGGAGGGGAGAGTGTCCCGGGGGGAGGGGAGAGTGTCTCGGGGGGGAGGGGAGAGTGTCCCGAGGAGAGGGTAGGGGAGAGTGTCCCGGGGGGAGGGGAGAGTGTCCCGGGAGGAAGGGAGAGTGTCCCGGGGGGAGGGGAGAGTGTCCCGAGGGGAGGGGAGAGTGTCCCCGGGGGAGGGGAGGGGAGAGTGTCCCGAGGGGAGTGGAGAGTTTCCCAGGGGGAGGGGAGGGGAGAGTGTCCCGAGGTGTGGCGTGAGTGTCCCGGGGAGAGGGGAGAGTGTTCCGGGGGGATGGGAGAGTGTCCCGGGGGAAGGGAGAGTGTCCCGGGGGGAGTGGAGTGTGTCTCGGGGGGAGGGGACGTGAGAGTGTCCCGGGGGGAGGGGAGAGTGTCCCGAGGGGAGGGGAGAGTGTCCCGGGGGGAGGGGAGAGTGTCCCGGGGGGAGGGGAGAGTGTCCCGAGGGGAGGGGAGAGTTTCTCGGGGGGGAGGGGAGATTGTCCCGAGGAGAGGGTAAGGGAGAGTGTCCCAGGGGGAGGGGAGAGTGTCCCGGGAGGAAGGGAGAGTGTCCCGGGGGGAGGGGAGAGTTTCCCAGGGGGAGGGGCGGGGAGAGTGTCCCGAGGTGTGGCGTGAGTGTCCCGGTGAGAGGGGAGAGTGTCCCGGGGGGAGGGGAGAGTGTCACGGGGGGGAGGGGAGAGTGTCCCGGGAGGAGGGGAGACTGTCTCGGGTGGAGGGGAGAGTGTCCCGAGGGGAGGGGACTGTGTCTCGGGGGGGAGGGGAGAGTGTTCCGAGGAGAGGGGAGGGGAGAGTGTCCCAGAGGGAGGGGAGAGTGTCCCGGGGAGAGGGGCGAGTGTCCCGGGGGGAGGGGAGAGTGTCCCGGGGGGAGGGGAGAGTGTCCCGGGAGGAAGGGAGAGTGTCCCGGGGGGAAGGGAGAGTGTCTCGTGGGGAGGGAAGGGGCGAGTGTATCGGGGGGAGGGGAGAGTGTCTCCGCGGGTAGGGGAGTGTGTCCCGAGGAGAGGGGAGGGGAGAGTGTCCCGAGGGGAGGGGAGAGTGTCCCGGGGGGAGGGGAGGGGAGAGTGTCCCGAGCGGAGTGGAGAGTTTCCCACGGGGAGGGGAGGGGAGAGTGTCCCGAGGTGTGGCGTGAGTGTCCCGGGGAGAGGGGAGAGTGTCCCGGGGAGAGGGGAGAGTGTAACGGGGGGAGGGGAGAGTGTCCCGGGAGGAGGGGAGGCTGTCTCGGGTGGAGGGGAGAGTGTCCCGAGGGGAGGGGAGTATGTCTCGGGGGGAGGGGAGAGTGTCCCGAGGAGAGGGGAGGGGAGAGTGTCCCAGGGGGAGGGGAGAGTGTCCCGGGGAGAGGGGCGAGTGTCCCGGGGGGAGGGGAGAGTGTCCCGAGGAGAGGGGAGGGGAGAGTGTCCCAGGGGGAGGGGAGAGTGTCCCGGGGAGAGGGGCGAGTGTCCCGGGGGGAGGGGAGAGTGTCTCGGGGGGAGGGGAGAGTGTCTCGGGGGGAGGGAAGAGTGTCTCGGGGGGAGGGGAGAGTGTCTCGGGGGGAGGGGAGTGTGTCTCAGGGGGAGGGGAGAGTGTCCCGGGGAGAGGGGCGTGTGTCCCGGGGGGAGGGGAGAGTGTCTCGGGGGGAGGGGAGAGTGACTCGGTGGGAGGGGAGAGTGTCTCGGGGGGAGGGGAGAGTGTCTCGGGGGGAGGGGAGAGTGTCTTGGGGGGAGGGGAGGAGAGAGTGTCCCGGGGGGGAGGGGAGAGTGTCCCCGGTGGAGGGGAGAGTGTCCCGGGGGGTGGGGAGAGTGTCTCGGGGGGAGGGCAGAGTGTCTCGGGGGGAGAGGAGCGTGTCTCGGGGGGAGGGGAGAGTGTCTCGGGGGGAGGGGAGAGTGTCCCGAGGAGAGGGTAGGGGAGAGTGTCCCGGGGGGAGGGGAGAGTGTCTCAGGGGGAGGAGAGAGTGTCTCGGGGGGAGGGGAGAGTGTCTCGGGGGGAGGGGAGTGTGTCTCGGGGGGAGGGGAGAGTGTCTCGGGGGGAGGGGAGAGTGTCCCGTGAGGAGGGGAGAGTGTCTCCGCGGGTAGGGGAGTGTGCCCCGAGGAGAGGGGAGGGGAGAGTGTCCCGAGGGGAGGGGAGAGTGTCTCGGGGGGAGGGGAGTGTGTCTCGGGGGGAGGGGAGAGTGTCTCGGGGGGAGGGGAGAGTGTCCCGTGAGGAGGGGAGAGTGTCCCGGGGGGAGGGGAGAGTGTCTCGGGGGGAGGGGAGTGTGTCTCGGGGGGAGGGGAGAGTGTCCCGGGGGGAGGGGAGAGTGTCCCGTGAGGAGGGGAGAGTGTCCCGGGGGGAGGGGAGAGTGTCCCGGGGGGAGGGGAGAGTGTCCCGGGGGGAGGGGAGAGTGTCTCGGGGGGGAGGGGAGAGTGTCCCGAGGAGAGGGTAGGGGAGAGTGTCCCGGGGGGAGGGGAGAGTGTCCCGGGAGGAAGGGAGAGTGTCCCGGGGGGAGGGGAGAATGTCTCGTGGGGCGGGGAGGGGAGAGTGTCCCGAGGGGAGGGGAGAGTGTCCCCGGGGGAGGGGAGGGGAGAGTGTCCCGAGGGGAGTGGAGAGTTTCCCAGGGGGAGGGGAGGGGAGAGTGTCCCGAGGTGTGGCGTGAGTGTCCCGGGGAGAGGGGAGAGTGTTCCGGGGGGATGGGAGAGTGTCCCGGGGGAAGGGAGAGTGTCCCGGGGGGAGTGGAGTGTGTCTCGGGGGGAGGGGACGTGAGAGTGTCCCGGGGGGAGGGGAGAGTGTCCCGAGGGGAGGGGAGAGTGTCCCGGGGGGAGGGGAGAGTGTCCCGGGGGGAGGGGAGAGTGTCCCGAGGGGAGGGGAGAGTTTCTCGGGGGGGAGGGGAGATTGTCCCGAGGAGAGGGTAAGGGAGAGTGTCCCAGGGGGAGGGGAGAGTGTCCCGGGAGGAAGGGAGAGTGTCCCGGGGGGAGGGGAGAGTTTCTCGTGGGGAGGGAAGGGGCGAGTGTATCGGGGGGAGGGGGGAGTGTCTCCGCGGGTAGGGGAGTGTGTCCCGAGGAGAGGGGAGGGGAGAGTGTCCCGAGGGGAGGGGAGAGTGTCCCGGGGGGAGGGGAGGGGAGAGTGTCCCGAGGGGAGTGGAGAGTTTCCCAGGGGGAGGGGAGGGGAGAGTGTCCCGAGGTATGGCGTGAGTGTCCCGGTGAGAGGGGAGAGTGTCCCGGGGGGAGGGGAGAGTGTCACGGGGGGGAGGGGAGAGTGTCCCGGGAGGAGGGGAGACTGTCTCGGGTGGAGGGGAGAGTGTCCCGAGGGGAGGGGACTGTGTCTCGGGGGGGAGGGGAGAGTGTCCCGAGGAGAGGGGAGGGGAGAGTGTCCCAGGGGGAGGGGAGAGTGTCCCGGGGAGAGGGGCGAGTGTCCCGGGGGGAGGGGAGAGTGTCTCGGGGGGAGGGGAGAGTGTCTCGGTGGGAGGGGAGAGTGTCCCGGGGGGAGTGGAGAGTGTCTCAGATGGAGGGGAGAGTGTCTCGGGGGGAGGGAAGAGTGAGTCGGGGGGAGGTCAGAGTGTCCCGGGGAGAGGGGCGAGTGTCCCGGGGGGAGGGGAGAGTGTCTCGGGGGGAGGGGAGAGTGTCCCCGGTGGAGGGGAGAATGTCCCGGGGGGTGGGGAGAGTGTCTCGGGGGGAGGGGAGAGTGTCCCCGGTGGAGGGGAGAATGTCCCGGGGGGTGGGGAGAGTGTCTCGGGGGGAGGGGAGAGTGTCTCGGTGGGAGGGGAGAGTGTCCCGGGGGGAGTGGAGAGTGTCTCAGATGGAGGGGAGAGTGTCTCAGGGGGAGGGGAGAGTGTCTCGGGGGGAGGGAAGAGTGTCTCGGGGGGAGGGGAGAGTGTCTCGGGGGGAGGGGAGTGTGTCTCGGGGGGAGGGGAGAGTGTCCCGGGGAGAGGGGCGAGTGTCCCGGGGGGAGGGGAGAGTGTCTCGGGGGGGAGGGGAGAGTGTCTCGGTGGGAGGGGAGAGTGTCTCGGGGGAGGGGAGAGTGTCTCGGGGGGAGGGAAGAGTGTCTCGGGGGGAGGGGAGAGTGTCTCGGGGGGAGGGGAGAGTGTCTCGGGGGGAGGGGAGGAGAGAGTGTCCCGGGGGGGAGGGGAGAGTGTCTCGGGGGGAGGGCAGAGAGTCTCGGGGGGAGGGGAGAGTGTCACGGGGGGAGGGGAGAGTGTCTCGGGGGGAGGGGAGAGTGTCACCGGGGGAGGGGAGAGTGTCTCGGGGGGAGGGGAGGGTTGAGTGTCCCCGGGACGAGGGGAGAGTGTCTCGGGGGGAGGGGAGAGTGTCCCGAGGAGAGGTTAGGGGAGAGTGTCCCGGGGGGAGGGGAGAGTGTCCCGGGGGGAGGGGAGAGTGTCTCAGGGGGAGGAGAGTGTGTCTCGGGGGGAGGGGAGAGTGTCTCCGCTTGTAGGGGAGTGTGTCCCGAGGAGAGGGGAGGGGAGAGTGTCCCGAGGGGAGGGGAGAGTATCTCGGGGGGAGGGGAGTGTGTCTCGGGGGGAGGGGAGAGTGTCTCGGGGGGAGGGGAGAGTGTCTCTGTGGGAGTGGAGTTTGTCTCGGGGGAGGGGAGAGTGTCTCGGGGGGAGGGAAGAGTGTCTCGGGGGGAGGGGAGAGTGTCTCGGGGGGAGGGGAGAGTGTCTCGGGGGGAGGGGAGAGTGTCCCGGGGGAGGGGAGAGTGTCTCGGGGGGAGGGAAGAGTGTCTCGGGGGGAGGGGAGAGTGTCTCGGGGGGAGGGGAGTGTGTCTCGGGGGGAGGGGAGAGTGTCTCGGGGGGAGGGGAGAGTGTCCCGGGGGGAGGGGAGAGTGTCTCGGGGGGAGGGGAGAGTGTCTCGGTGGGAGTGGAGTTTGTCTCGGGGGGAGGGGAGAGTGTCACCGGGGGAGGGGAGACTATCCCGGGGGGAGGGGAGAGTGTCTCCGCGAGTAGGGGAGTGTGTCCCGAGGAGAGGGGAGGGGAGAGTGTCCCGAGGGGAGGGGAGAGTGTCTCGGGGGGAGGGGAGAGTGTCACCGGGGGAGGGGAGACTATCCCGGGGGGAGGGGAGAGTGTCTCCGCGGGTAGGGGAGTGTGTCCCGAGGAGAGGGGAGGGGAGAGTGTCCCGAGGGGAGGGGAGAGTGTCCCGAGGGGAGGGGAGAGTGTCTCGGGGGGAGGGGAGAGTGTCTCGGGGGGAGGGGAGATGGTCTCGGGGGATGGGAGAGTGTCTCGGGGGGAGGGGAGAGTGTCCCGGGGGAGGGGAGAGTGTCTCGGGGGGAGGGGAGAGTGTCTCGGGGGGAGGGGAGAGTGTCTCGGGGGGAGGGGAGAGTGACTCGAGGGGAGGGGAGAGTGTCACGGGGGGAGGGGAGACTGTCTCGGGGGGAGGGGAGAGTGACTCGAGGGGAGGGGAGAGTGTCACGGGGGGAGGGGAGAGTGTCCCGGGAGGAAGGGAGAATGTCCCGGGGGGAGGGAAGGGGCGAGTGTATCGGGGGGAGGGGAGAGTGTCTCCGCGGGTAGGGGAGTGTGTCCCGAGGAGAGGGGAGGGGAGAGTGTCCCGAGGAGAGGGGAGGGGAGAGTGTCCCAGGGGGAGGGGAGAGTGTCCCGGGGAGAGGGGCGAGTGTCCCGGGGGGAGGGGAGAGTGTCTCGGGGGGAGGGGAGAGTGTCTCGGTGGGAGGGGAGAGTGTCCCGGGGGGAGTGGAGAGTGTCTCAGATGGAGGGGAGAGTGTCTCGGGGGGAGGGAAGAGTGAGTCGGGGGGAGGGGAGAGTGTCCCGGGGAGAGGGGCGAGTGTCCCGGGGGGAGGGGAGAGTGTCTCAGATAGAGGGGAGAGTGTCTCAGGGGGAGGGGAGAGTGTCTCGGGGGGAGGGGAGAGTGTCCCCGGTGGAGGGGAGAATGTCCCGGGGGGTGGGGAGAGTGTCTCGGGGGGAGGGGAGAGTGTCCCCGGTGGAGGGGAGAGTGTCTCGGGGGGAGGGGAGAGTGTCTCGGGGGGTGGGGAGAGTGTCTCGGGGGGAGGGGAGAGTGTCTCGGTGGGAGGGGAGAGTGTCTCGGGGGGAGGGGATAGTGTCCCGGGGGGAGGGGAGAGTGTCCCGGGGGGAGGGGAGAGTGTCTCGGGGGGAGGGGAGAGTGTCTCGGGGGGTGGGGAGAGTGTCTCGGGGGGAGGGGAGAGTGTCTCGGTGGGAGGGGAGAGTGTCCCGGGGGGAGTGGAGAGTGTCTCAGATGGAGGGGAGAGTGTCTCGGGGGGAGGGGAGAGTGTCTCGGGGGGAGGGAAGAGTGTCTCGGGGGGAGGGGAGAGTGTCTCGGGGGGAGGGGAGTGTGTCTCGGGGGGAGGGGAGAGTGTCCCGGGGAGAGGGGCGAGTGTCCCGGGGGGAGGGGAGAGTGTCTCGGGGGGGAGGGGAGAGTGTCTCGGTGGGAGGGGAGAGTGTCTCGGGGGAGGGGAGAGTGTCTCGGGGGGAGGGAAGAGTGTCTCGGGGGGAGGGGAGAGTGTCTCGGGGGGAGGGGAGAGTGTCTCGGGGGGAGGGGAGGAGAGAGTGTCCCGGGGGGGACGGGAGAGTGTCTCGGGGGGAGGGCAGAGAGTCTCGGGGGGAGGGGAGAGTGTCACGGGGGGAGGGGAGAGTGTCTCGGGGGGAGGGGAGGAGAGAGTGTCCCGGGGGGGAGGGGAGAGTGTCTCGGGGGGAGGGCAGAGAGTCTCGGGGGGAGGGGAGAGTGTCACGGGGGGAGGGGAGAGTGTCTCGGGGGGAGGGGAGAGTGTCACCGGGGGAGGGGAGAGTGTCTCGGGGGGAGGGGAGGGTTGAGTGTCCCCGGGACGAGGGGAGAGTGTCTCGGGGGGAGGGGAGAGTGTCCCGAGGAGAGGTTAGGGGAGAGTGTCCCGGGGGGAGGGGAGAGTGTCCCGGGGGGAGGGGAGAGTGTCTCAGGGGGAGGAGAGTGTGTCTCGGGGGGAGGGGAGAGTGTCTCCGCTTGTAGGGGAGTGTGTCCCGAGGAGAGGGGAGGGGAGAGTGTCCCGAGGGGAGGGGAGAGTATCTCGGGGGGAGGGGAGTGTGTCTCGGGGGGAGGGGAGAGTGTCTCGGGGGGAGGGGAGAGTGTCTCTGTGGGAGTGGAGTTTGTCTCGGGGGAGGGGAGAGTGTCTCGGGGGGAGGGAAGAGTGTCTCGGGGGGAGGGGAGAGTGTCTCGGGGGGAGGGGAGAGTGTCTCGGGGGGAGGGGAGAGTGTCCCGGGGGAGGGGAGAGTGTCTCGGGGGGAGGGAAGAGTGTCTCGGGGGGAGGGGAGAGTGTCTCGGGGGGAGGGGAGTGTGTCTCGGGGGGAGGGGAGAGTGTCTCGGGGGGAGGGGAGAGTGTCCCGGGGGAGGGGAGAGTGTCTCGGGGGGAGGGGAGAGTGTCTCGGTGGGAGTGGAGTTTGTCTCGGGGGGAGGGGAGAGTGTCACCGGGGGAGGGGAGACTATCCCGGGGGGAGGGGAGAGTGTCTCCGCGGGTAGGGGAGTGTGTCCCGAGGAGAGGGGAGGGGAGAGTGTCCCGAGGGGAGGGGAGAGTGTCTCGGGGGGAGGGGAGAGTGTCACCGGGGGAGGGGAGACTATCCCGGGGGGAGGGGAGAGTGTCTCCGCGGGTAGGGGAGTGTGTCCCGAGGAGAGGGGAGGGGAGAGTGTCCCGAGGGGAGGGGAGAGTGTCCCGAGGGGAGGGGAGAGTGTCTCGGGGGGAGGGGAGAGTGTCTCGGGGGGAGGGGAGATGGTCTCGGGGGATGGGAGAGTGTCTCGGGGGGAGGGGAGAGTGTCCCGGGGGAGGGGAGAGTGTCTCGGGGGGAGGGGAGAGTGTCTCGGGGGGAGGGGAGAGTGTCTCGGGGGGAGGGGAGAGTGACTCGAGGGGAGGGGAGAGTGTCACGGGGGGAGGGGAGACTGTCTCGGGGGGAGGGGAGAGTGACTCGAGGGGAGGGGAGAGTGTCACGGGGGGAGGGGAGAGTGTCTCGGTGGGAGGGGAGAGTGTCTCAGGGGGAGGGGAGAGTGTCTCGGGGGGAGGGGAGAGTGTCTCGGGGGGAGGGGAGAGTGACTCGTGGGGAGGGAAGGGGCGAGTGTATCGGGGGGAGGGGAGAATGTCTCGGGGGGAGGGGAGAGTGTCCCGGGAGGAAGGGAGAATGTCCCGGGGGGAGGGAAGGGGCGAGTGTATCGGGGGGAGGGGAGAGTGTCTCCGCGGGTAGGGGAGTGTGTCCCGAGGAGAGGGGAGGGGAGAGTGTCCCGAGGGGAGGGGAGAGTGTCCCGGGGGGAGGGGAGGGGAGAGTGTCCCGAGGGGAGTGGAGAGTTTCCCAGGGGGAGGGGAGGGGAGAGTGTCCCGAGGTGTGGCGTGAGTGTCCCGGGGGGAGGGGAGAGTGTCACGGGTGGAGGGGAGAGTGTCCCGGGAGGAGGGGAGACTGTCTCGGGTGGAGGGGAGAGTGTCCCGAGGGGAGGGGAGTGTGTCTCGGGGGGGAGGGTAGAGTGTCCCGAGGAGAGGGGAGGGGAGAGTTTCACAGGGGGTGGGGAGAGTGTCCCGGGGAGAGGGGCGAGTGTCCCGGGGGGAGGGGAGAGTGTCTCGGGGGGAGGGGAGAGTGTCTCGGTGGGAGGGGAGAGTGTCACCGGGGGAGGGGAGTGTGTCTCGGGGGGAGGGGAGAGTGTCACCGGGGGAGGGGAGTGTGTCTCGGGGGTGGGGAGGGGAGAGTGTCTCGGGGGGAGGGGAGAGTGTCTCGGTGGGAGGGGAGAGTGTCACCGGGGGAGGGGAGTGTGTCTCGGGGGTGGGGAGGGGAGAGTGTCCCGGGGGGAGTGGAGAGTGTCTCAGATGGAGGGGAGAGTGTCTCAGGGGAAGGGGAGAGTGTCTCGGGGGGAGGGGAGAGTGTCCCGGGGGGAGGAGAGAGTGTCTCGGGGGGAGGGGAGAGTGTCTCGGGGGGAGGGGAGAGTGTCACCGGGGGAGGGGAGTGTGTCTCGGGGGTGGGGAGGGGAGAGTGTCCCCGGGGCGAGGGGAGAGTGTCTCGGGGGGAGGGGAGAGTGTCCCGGGGGAGGGGAGCGTGTCTCAGGGGGAGGGGAGAGTGTCTCAGGGGGAGGAGAGAGTGTCTCAGGGGGAGGGGAGAGTGTCTCGGGGGGAGGGGCGAGTGTCTCGGGGGGAGGGGAGTGTGTCTGGGGGGGAGGGGAGAGTGTCTCGGGGGGAGGGGAGAGTGTCTCAGGGGGAGGAGAGAGTGTCTCAGGGGGAGGGGAGAGTGTCTCGGGGGGAGGGGCGAGTGTCTCGGGGGGAGGGGAGTGTGTCTGGGGGGGAGGGGAGAGTGTCTCGGGGGGAGGGGAGAGTGTCTCGGGGGGAGGGACGAGTGTCTCGGGGGGAGGGGAGTGTGTCTCGGGGGGAGGGGAGAGTGTCTCGGGGGGAGGGGAGAGTGTCTCATGGGGAGGGAGAGTGTCCCGAGGGGAGGGGAGGGGAGAGTGTCTCGGGGGGAGGGGAGAGTGTCTCGGGGGGAGGGGAGAGTGTCTCGGGGGGAGGGGAGAGTGTCACCGGGGGAGGGGAGAGTGTCTCGGGGGGAGGGGAGGGGAGAGTGTCCCCGAGGGGAGGGGAGAGTGTCCCGGGGGGAGGGGAGGGGAGAGTGTCCCGAGGGGAGTGGAGAGTTTCCCAGGGGGAGGGGAGGGGAGAGTATCCCGAGGTGTGGCGTGAGTGTCCCGGGGAGAGGGGAGAGTGTCCCGGGGGGAGGGGAGAGTGTCCCGGGGGAAGGGAGAGTGTCCCGGGGGGAGGGGAGAGTTTCCCGGGGGGAGGGGAGAGTGTCCCGGGGGGAGGGGAGAGTGTCCCGGGGGGAGGGGAGAGTGTCCCGAGGGGAGGGGAGAGTGTCTCGGGGGGGAGGGGAGAGTGTCCCGAGGAGAGGGTAAGGGAGAGTGTCCCAGGGGGAGGGGAGAGTGTCCCGGGAGGAAGGGAGAGTGTCCCGGGGGGAGGGGAGAGAGTCTCGTGGGGAGGGAAGGGGCGAGTGTATCGGGGGGAGGGGAGAGTGTCTCCGCGGGTAGGGGAGAGTGTCCCGAGGGGAGGGGAGAGTGTCCCGGGGGGAGGGGAGGGGAGAGTGTCCCGAGGGGAGTGGAGAGTTTCCCAGGGGGAGGGGAGGGGAGAGTGTCCCGAGGTGTGGCGTGAGTGTCTCGGGGGGAGGGGAGAGTGTCTCGGTGGGAGGGGAGAGTGTCCCGGGGGGAGTGGAGAGTGTCTCAGATGGAGGGGAGAGTGTCTCGGGGGGAGGGGAGAGTGTCTCGGGGGGAGGGAAGAGTGTCTCGGGGGGAGGGGAGAGTGTCTCGGGGGGAGGGGAGTGTGTCTCGGGGGGAGGGGAGAGTGTCCCGGGGAGAGGGGCGAGTGTCCCGGGGGGAGGGGAGAGTGTCTCGGGGGGGAGGGGAGAGTGTCTCGGTGGGAGGGGAGAGTGTCTCGGGGGAGGGGAGAGTGTCTCGGGGGGAGGGAAGAGTGTCTCGGGGGGAGGGGAGAGTGTCTCGGGGGGAGGGGAGAGTGTCTCGGGGGGAGGGGAGGAGAGAGTGTCCCGGGGGGGAGGGGAGAGTGTCTCGGGGGGAGGGCAGAGAGTCTCGGGGGGAGGGGAGAGTGTCACGGGGGGAGGGGAGAGTGTCTCGGGGGGAGGGGAGAGTGTCACCGGGGGAGGGGAGAGTGTCTCGGGGGGAGGGGAGGGTTGAGTGTCCCCGGGACGAGGGGAGAGTGTCTCGGGGGGAGGGGAGAGTGTCCCGAGGAGAGGTTAGGGGAGAGTGTCCCGGGGGGAGGGGAGAGTGTCCCGGGGGGAGGCGAGAGTGTCTCAGGGGGAGGAGAGTGTGTCTCGGGGGGAGGGGAGAGTGTCTCCGCTTGTAGGGGAGTGTGTCCCGAGGAGAGGGGAGGGGAGAGTGTCCCGAGGGGAGGGGAGAGTATCTCGGGGGGAGGGGAGTGTGTCTCGGGGGGAGGGGAGAGTGTCTCGGGGGGAGGGGAGAGTGTCTCTGTGGGAGTGGAGTTTGTCTCGGGGGAGGGGAGAGTGTCTCGGGGGGAGGGAAGAGTGTCTCGGGGGGAGGGGAGAGTGTCTCGGGGGGAGGGGAGAGTGTCTCGGGGGGAGGGGAGAGTGTCCCGGGGGAGGGGAGAGTGTCTCGGGGGGAGGGAAGAGTGTCTCGGGGGGAGGGGAGAGTGTCTCGGGGGGAGGGGAGTGTGTCTCGGGGGGAGGGGAGAGTGTCTCGGGGGGAGGGGAGAGTGTCCCGGGGGAGGGGAGAGTGTCTCGGGGGGAGGGGAGAGTGTCTCGGTGGGAGTGGAGTTTGTCTCGGGGGGAGGGGAGAGTGTCACCGGGGGAGGGGAGACTATCCCGGGGGGAGGGGAGAGTGTCTCCGCGGGTAGGGGAGTGTGTCCCGAGGAGAGGGGAGGGGAGAGTGTCCCGAGGGGAGGGGAGAGTGTCTCGGGGGGAGGGGAGAGTGTCACCGGGGGAGGGGAGACTATCCCGGGGGGAGGGGAGAGTGTCTCCGCGGGTAGGGGAGTGTGTCCCGAGGAGAGGGGAGGGGAGAGTGTCCCGAGGGGAGGGGAGAGTGTCCCGAGGGGAGGGGAGAGTGTCTCGGGGGGAGGGGAGAGTGTCTCGGGGGGAGGGGAGATGGTCTCGGGGGATGGGAGAGTGTCTCGGGGGGAGGGGAGAGTGTCCCGGGGGAGGGGAGAGTGTCTCGGGGGGAGGGGAGAGTGTCTCGGGGGGAGGGGAGAGTGTCTCGGGGGGAGGGGAGAGTGACTCGAGGGGAGGGGAGAGTGTCACGGGGGGAGGGGAGACTGTCTCGGGGGGAGGGGAGAGTGACTCGAGGGGAGGGGAGAGTGTCACGGGGGGAGGGGAGAGTGTCTCGGTGGGAGGGGAGAGTGTCTCAGGGGGAGGGGAGAGTGTCTCGGGGGGAGGGGAGAGTGTCTCGGGGGGAGGGGAGAGTGACTCGTGGGGAGGGAAGGGGCGAGTGTATCGGGGGGAGGGGAGAATGTCTCGGGGGGAGGGGAGAGTGTCCCGGGAGGAAGGGAGAATGTCCCGGGGGGAGGGAAGGGGCGAGTGTATCGGGGGGAGGGGAGAGTGTCTCCGCGGGTAGGGGAGTGTGTCCCGAGGAGAGGGGAGGGGAGAGTGTCCCGAGGGGAGGGGAGAGTGTCCCGGGGGGAGGGGAGGGGAGAGTGTCCCGAGGGGAGTGGAGAGTTTCCCAGGGGGAGGGGAGGGGAGAGTGTCCCGAGGTGTGGCGTGAGTGTCCCGGGGGGAGGGGAGAGTGTCACGGGTGGAGGGGAGAGTGTCCCGGGAGGAGGGGAGACTGTCTCGGGTGGAGGGGAGAGTGTCCCGAGGGGAGGGGAGTGTGTCTCGGGGGGGAGGGTAGAGTGTCCCGAGGAGAGGGGAGGGGAGAGTTTCACAGGGGGTGGGGAGAGTGTCCCGGGGAGAGGGGCGAGTGTCCCGGGGGGAGGGGAGAGTGTCTCGGGGGGAGGGGAGAGTGTCTCGGTGGGAGGGGAGAGTGTCACCGGGGGAGGGGAGTGTGTCTCGGGGGGAGGGGAGAGTGTCACCGGGGGAGGGGAGTGTGTCTCGGGGGTGGGGAGGGGAGAGTGTCTCGGGGGGAGGGGAGAGTGTCTCGGTGGGAGGGGAGAGTGTCACCGGGGGAGGGGAGTGTGTCTCGGGGGTGGGGAGGGGAGAGTGTCCCGGGGGGAGTGGAGAGTGTCTCAGATGGAGGGGAGAGTGTCTCAGGGGAAGGGGAGAGTGTCTCGGGGGGAGGGGAGAGTGTCCCGGGGGGAGGAGAGAGTGTCTCGGGGGGAGGGGAGAGTGTCTCGGGGGGAGGGGAGAGTGTCACCGGGGGAGGGGAGTGTGTCTCGGGGGTGGGGAGGGGAGAGTGTCCCCGGGGCGAGGGGAGAGTGTCTCGGGGGGAGGGGAGAGTGTCCCGGGGGAGGGGAGCGTGTCTCAGGGGGAGGGGAGAGTGTCTCAGGGGGAGGAGAGAGTGTCTCAGGGGGAGGGGAGAGTGTCTCGGGGGGAGGGGCGAGTGTCTCGGGGGGAGGGGAGTGTGTCTGGGGGGGAGGGGAGAGTGTCTCGGGGGGAGGGGAGAGTGTCTCAGGGGGAGGAGAGAGTGTCTCAGGGGGAGGGGAGAGTGTCTCGGGGGGAGGGGCGAGTGTCTCGGGGGGAGGGGAGTGTGTCTGGGGGGGAGGGGAGAGTGTCTCGGGGGGAGGGGAGAGTGTCTCGGGGGGAGGGACGAGTGTCTCGGGGGGAGGGGAGTGTGTCTCGGGGGGAGGGGAGAGTGTCTCGGGGGGAGGGGAGAGTGTCTCATGGGGAGGGAGAGTGTCCCGAGGGGAGGGGAGGGGAGAGTGTCTCGGGGGGAGGGGAGAGTGTCTCGGGGGGAGGGGAGAGTGTCACCGGGGGAGGGGAGAGTGTCTCGGGGGGAGGGGAGGGGAGAGTGTCCCCGAGGGGAGGGGAGAGTGTCCCGGGGGGAGGGGAGGGGAGAGTGTCCCGAGGGGAGTGGAGAGTTTCCCAGGGGGAGGGGAGGGGAGAGTATCCCGAGGTGTGGCGTGAGTGTCCCGGGGAGAGGGGAGAGTGTCCCGGGGGGAGGGGAGAGTGTCCCGGGGGGAGGGGAGAGTTTCCCGGGGGGAGGGGAGAGTGTCCCGGGGGGAGGGGAGAGTGTCCCGGGGGGAGGGGAGAGTGTCCCGAGGGGAGGGGAGAGTGTCTCGGGGGGGAGGGGAGAGTGTCCCGAGGAGAGGGTAAGGGAGAGTGTCCCAGGGGGAGGGGAGAGTGTCCCGGGAGGAAGGGAGAGTGTCCCGGGGGGAGGGGAGAGAGTCTCGTGGGGAGGGAAGGGGCGAGTGTATCGGGGGGAGGGGAGAGTGTCTCCGCGGGTAGGGGAGAGTGTCCCGAGGGGAGGGGAGAGTGTCCCGGGGGGAGGGGAGGGGAGAGTGTCCCGAGGGGAGTGGAGAGTTTCCCAGGGGGAGGGGAGGGGAGAGTGTCCCGAGGTGTGGCGTGAGTGTCCCGGGGAGAGGGGAGAGTGTCCCGGGGGGAGGGGAGAGTGTCCCGGGAGGAGGGGAGACTGTCTCGGGTGGAGGGGAGAGTGTCCCGAGGGGAGGGGAGTGTGTCTCGGGGGGGAGGGGAGAGTGTCCCGAGGAGAGGGGAGGGGAGAGTGTCCCAGGGGGAGGGGAGAGTGTCCCGGGGGGAGGGGAGAGTGTCTCGGGGGGAGGGGAGAGTGTCTCGGGGGGAGGGGAGAGTGTCCCGGGGGGAGTGGAGAGTGTCTCAGATGGAGGGGAGAGTGTCTCAGGGGGAGGGGAGAGTGTCTCGGGGGGAGGGAAGAGTGTCTCGGGGGGAGGGGAGAGTGTCTCGGGGGGAGGGGAGTGTGTCTCGGGGGGAGGGGAGAGTGTCCCGGGGGGAGTGGAGAGTGTCTCAGATGGAGGGGAGAGTGTCTCAGGGGGAGGGGAGAGGGTCTCGGGGGGAGGGGAGAGTGTCTCGGGGGGAGGGGAGAGTGTCTCGGGGGGTGGGGAGAGTGTCACCGGGGGAGGGGAGAGTGTCTCGGGGGGAGGGGAGGGGAGAGTGTCCCCGAGGGGAGGGGAGAGTGTCCCGGGGGTAGGGGAGGGGAGAGTGTCCCGAGGGGAGTGGAGAGTTTCCCAGGGGGAGGGGAGGGGAGAGTGTCCCGAGGTGTGGCGTGAGTGTCCCGGGGAGAGGGGAGAGTGTCCCGGGGGGAGGGGAGAGTGTCCCGGGGGAAGGGAGAGTGTCCCGGGGGGAGTGGAGTGTGTCTCGGGGGGAGGGGACGTGAGAGTGTCCCGGGGGGAGGGGAGAGTGTCCCGGGGGGAGGGGAGAGTGTCCCGGGGGGAGGGGAGAGTGTCCCGGGGGGAGGGGAGAGTGTCCCGAGGGGAGGGGAGAGTGTCTCGGGGGGCTGGGGTGAGTGTCCCGAGGAGAGGGTAAGGGAGAGTGTCCCAGGGGGAGGGGAGAGTGTCCCGGGAGGAAGGGAGAGTGTCCCGGGGGGAGGGGAGAGAGTCTCGTGGGGAGGGAAGGGGCGAGTGTATCGGGGGGAGGGGAGAGTGTCTCCGCGGGTAGGGGAGTGTGTCCCGAGGAGAGGGGAGGGGAGAGTGTCCCGAGGGGAGGGGAGAGTGTCCCGGGGGGAGGGGAGGGGAGAGTGTCCCGAGGGGAGTGGAGAGTTTCCCAGGGGGAGGGGAGGGGAGAGTGTCCCGAGGTGTGGCGTGAGTGTCCCGGGGAGAGGGGAGAGTGTCCCGGGGGGAGGGGAGAGTGTCACGGGGGGAGGGGAGAGTGTCCCGGGAGGAGGGGAGACTGTCTCGGGTGGAGGGGAGAGTGTCCCGAGGGGAGGGGAGTGTGTCTCGGGGGGGAGGGGAGAGTGTCCCGAGGAGAGGGGAGGGGAGAGTGTCCCAGGGCGAGGGGAGAGTGTCCCGGGGAGAGGGGCGAGTGTCCCGGGGGGAGGGGAGAGTGTCTCGGGGGGAGGGGAGAGTGTCTCGGTGGGAGGGGAGAGTGTCCCGGGGGGAGTGGAGAGTGTCTCAGATGGAGGGGAGAGTGTCTCAGGGGGAGGGGAGAGTGTCTCGGGGGGAGGGAAGAGTGTCTCGGGGGGAGGGGAGAGTGTCTCGGGGGGAGGGGAGAGTGTCTCGGAGAGAGGGGAGAGTGTCTCGGGGGAGGGGAGAGTGTCTCGGGGGGAGGGGAGAGTGTCTCGGGGGGAGGGGAGAGTGTCTCGGGGGAGGGGAGAGTGTCTCGGGGGGAGGGGAGAGGGTCTCGGGGGGAGGGGAGTGTGTCTCGGGGGGAGGGGAGGAGAGAGTGTCCCGGGGGGGAGGGGAGAGTGTCCCCGGTGGAGGGGAGAGTGTCCCGGGGGTTGAGGAGAGTGTCTCGGGGGGCGGGGAGAGTGTCTCGGGGGGAGGGGAGAGTGTCTCGGGGGGAGGGGAGAGTGTCACCGGGTGAGGGGAGAGTGTCTCGGGGGGAGGGGAGGGGAGAGTGTCCCCGGGACGAGGGGAGAGTGTCTCGGGGGGAGGGGAGAGTGTCCCGAGGAGAGGTTAGGGGAGAGTGTCCCGGGGGGAGGGGAGAGTGTCCCGGGGGGAGGGGAGAGTGTCTCGGGGGGAGGGGAGAGTGTCCCGAGGAGAGGTTAGGGGAGAGTGTCCCGGGGGGAGGGGAGAGTGTCCCGGGGGGAGGGGAGAGTGTCTCAGGGGGAGGAGAGAGTGTCTCGGGGGGAGGGGAGAGTGTCTCGGGGGGAGGGGAGAGTGTCACCGGGGGAGGGGAGACTGTCCCGGGGGGAGGGGAGAGTGTCTCCGCGGGTAGGGCAGTGTGTCCCGAGGAGAGGGGAGGGGAGAGTGTCCCGAGGGGAGGGGAGAGAGTCCCGAGGGGAGGGGAGAGTGTCTCGGGGGGAGGGGAGTGTGTCTCGGGGGGAGGGGAGAGTGTCTCGGGGGGAGGGGAGTTTGTCTCGGGGGAAGGAGAGTGTGTCTCGGTGGGAGGGGAGAGTGTCTCGGGGGGAGGGGAGAGTGTCCCGGGGGAGGGGAGAGTGTCCCGGGGGAGGGGAGAGTGTCTCGGGGGGAGGGGCGAGTGTCTCTGGGGGAGGGTAAGGGAGAGTGTCCCAGGGGGAGGGGAGAGTGTCCCGGGAGGAAGGGAGAGTGTCCCGGGGGGAGGGGAGAGAGTCTCGTGGGGAGGGAAGGGGCGAGTGTATCGGGGGGAGGGGAGAGTGTCTCCGCGGGTAGGGGAGTGTGTCCCGAGGAGAGGGGAGGGGAGAGTGTCCCGAGGGGAGGGGAGAGTGTCCCGGGGGGAGGGGAGGGGAGAGTGTCCCGAGGGGAGTGGAGAGTTTCCCAGGGGGAGGGGAGGGGAGAGTGTCCCGAGGTGTGGCGTGAGTGTCCCGGGGAGAGGGGAGAGTGTCCCGGGGAGAGGGGAGAGTGTCACGGGGGGAGGGGAGAGTGTCCCGGGAGGAGGGGAGACTGTCTCGGGTGGAGGGGAGAGTGTCCCGAGGGGAGGGGAGTGTGTCTCGGGGGGGAGGGGAGAGTGTCCCGAGGAGAGGGGAGGGGAGAGTGTCCCAGGGGGAGGGGAGAGTGTCCCGGGGAGAGGGGCGAGTGTCCCGGGGGGAGGGGAGAGTGTCTCGGGGGGAGGGGAGAGTGTCTCGGTGGGAGGGGAGAGTGTCCCGGGGGGAGTGGAGAGTGTCTCAGATGGAGGGGAGAGTGTCTCAGGGGGAGGGGAGAGTGTCTCGGGGGGAGGGAAGATTGTCTCGGGGGGAGGGGAGAGTGTCTCGGGGGGAGGGGAGTGTGTCTCGGGGGGAGGGGAGAGTGTCCTGGGGAGAGGGGAGAGTGTCTCGGGGGAGGGGAGAGTGTCTCGGGCGGAGGGGAGAGTGTCTCGGTGGGAGGGGAGAGTGTCTCGGGGGAGGGGAGAGTGTCTCGGGGGGAGGGAAGAGTGTCTCGGGGGGAGGGGTGAGTGTCTCGGGGGGAGGGGAGGAGAGAGTGTCCCGGGGAGGAGGGGAGAGTGTCCCCGGTGGAGGGGAGAGTGTCCCGGGGGGTGGGGAGAGTGTCTCGGGGGGAGGGCAGAGTGTCTCGGGGGGAGAGGAGCGTGTCTCAGGGGGAGGGGAGAGTGTCTCAGGGGGAGGAGAGAGTGTCTCAGGGGGAGGGGAGAGTGTCTCGGGGGGAGGGGCGAGTGTCTCGGGGGGAGGGGAGTGTGTCTCGGGGGGAGGGGAGAGTGTCTCGGGGGGAGGGGAGGGGAGAGTGTCCCCGAGGGGAGGGGAGAGTGTCCCGGGGGGAGGGGAGGGGAGAGTGTCCCGAGGGGAGTGGAGAGTTTCCCAGGGGGAGGGGAGGGGAGAGTATCCCGAGGTGTGGCGTGAGTGTCCCGGGGAGAGGGGAGAGTGTCCCGGGGGAAGGGAGAGTGTCCCGGGGGGAGTGGAGTGTGTCTCGGGGGGAGGGGACGTTTGAGTGTCCCGGGGGGAGGGGAGAGTGTCCCGGGGGGAGGGGAGAGTGTCCCGGGGGAGGGGAGAGTGTCCCGGGGGAAGGGAGAGTGTCCCGGGGGGAGTGGAGTGTGTCTCGGGGGGAGGGGACGTTTGAGTGTCCCGGGGGGAGGGGAGAGTGTCCCGGGGGGAGGGGAGAGTGTCCCGGGGGGAGGGGAGAGTGTCTCAGGGGGAGGGGAGAGTGTCTCGGGGGGAGGGGCGAGTGTCTCGGGGGGAGGGGAGTGTGTCTCGGGGGGAGGGGAGAGTGTCTCGGGGGGAGGGGAGAGTGTCTCATGGGGAGGGAGAGTGTCCCGAGGGGAGGGGAGGGGAGAGTGTCTCGGGGGGAGGGGAGAGTGACTCGGGGGGAGGGGAGAGTGTCTCGGGGGGAGGGGAGAGTGTCACCGGGGGAGGGGAGAGTGTCTCGGGGGGAGGGGAGGGGAGAGTGTCCCCGAGGGGAGGGGAGAGTGTCCCGGGGGGAGGGGAGGGGAGAGTGTCCCGAGGGGAGTGGAGAGTTTCCCAGGGGGAGGGGAGGGGAGAGTATCCCGAGGTGTGGCGTGAGTGTCCCGGGGAGAGGGGAGAGTGTCCCGGGGGGAGGGGAGAGTGTCCCGGGGGAAGGGAGAGTGTCCCGGGGGGAGTGGAGTGTGTCTCGGGGGGAGGGGACGTGAGAGTGTCCCGGGGGGAGGGGAGAGTTTCCCGGGGGGAGGGGAGAGTGTCCCGGGGGGAGGGGAGAGTGTCCCGGGGGGAGGGGAGAGTGTCCCGAGGGGAGGGGAGAGTGTCTCGGGGGGGAGGGGAGAGTGTCCCGAGGAGAGGGTAAGGGAGAGTGTCCCAGGGGGAGGGGAGAGTGTCGCGGGAGGAAGGGAGAGTGTCCCGGGGGGAGGGGAGAGAGTCTCGTGGGGAGGGAAGGGGCGAGTGTATCGGGGGGAGGGGAGAGTGTCCCCGCGGGTAGGGGAGAGTGTCCCGAGGGGAGGGGAGAGTGTCCCGGGGGGAGGGGAGGGGAGAGTGTCCCGAGGGGAGTGGAGAGTTTCCCAGGGGGAGGGGAGGGGAGAGTGTCCCGAGGTGTGGCGTGAGTGTCCCGGGGTGAGGGGAGAGTGTCCCGGGGGGAGGGGAGAGTGTCACGGGGGGAGGGGAGAGTGTCCCGGGAGGAGGGGAGACTGTCTCGGGTGGAGGGGAGAGTGTCCCGAGGGGAGGGGAGTGTGTCTCGGGGGGGAGGGGAGAGTGTCCCGAGGAGAGGGGAGGGGAGAGTGTCCCAGGGGGAGGGGAGAGTGTCCCGGGGAGAGGGGCGAGTGTCCCGGGGGGAGGGGAGAGTGTCTCGGGGGGAGGGGAGAGTGTCTCGGTGGGAGGGGAGAGTGTCCCGGGGGGAGTGGAGAGTGTCTCAGATGGAGGGGAGAGTGTCTCAGGGGGAGGGGAGAGTGTCTCGGGGGGAGGGAAGAGTGTCTCGGGGGGAGGGGAGAGTGTCTCGGGGGGAGGGGAGAGTGTCCCGGGGAGAGGGGAGAGTGTCTCGGGGGAGGGGAGAGTGTCTCGGGCGGAGGGGAGAGTGTCTCGGTGGGAGGGGAGAGTGTCTCGGGGGAGGGGAGAGTGTCTCGGGGGGAGGGAAGAGTGTCTCGGGGGGAGGGGAGAGTGTCTCGGGGGGAGGGGAGGAGAGAGTGTCCCGGGGGGGAGGGGAGAGTGTCCCCGGTGGAGGGGAGAGTGTCCCGGGGGGTGGGGAGAGTGTCTCGGGGGGAGGGCAGAGTGTCTCGGGGGGAGAGGAGCGTGTCTCGGGGGGCGGGGAGAATGTCACCGGGGGAGGGGAGAGTGTCTCGGGGGGAGGGGAGGGGAGAGTGTCCCCGGGACGAGGGGAGAGTGTCCCGGGGGAGGGGAGCGTGTCTCAGGGGGAGGGGAGAGTGTCCCCGGGACGAGGGGAGAGTGTCTCAGGGGGAGGAGAGAGTGTCTCAAGGGGAGGGGAGAGTGTCTCGGGGGGAGGGGCGAGTGTCTCGGGGGGAGGGGAGTGTGTCTCGGGGGGAGGGGAGAGTGTCTCGGGGGGAGGGGAGGGGAGAGTGTCCCCGAGGGGAGGGGAGAGTGTCCCGGGGGGAGGGGAGGGGAGAGTGTCCCGAGGGGAGTGGAGAGTTTCCCAGGGGGCGGGGAGGGGAGAGTATCCCGAGGTGTGGCGTGAGTGTCCCGGGGAGAGGGGAGAGTGTCCCGGGGGGAGGGGAGAGTGTCCCGGGGGAAGGGAGAGTGTCCCGGGGGGAGTGGAGTGTGTCTCGGGGGGAGGGGACGTGAGAGTGTCCCGGGGGGAGGGGAGAGTGTCCCGGGGGGAGGGGAGAGTGTCCCGGGGGGAGGGGAGAGTGTCTCAGGGTGAGGAGAGAGTGTCTCAGGGGGAGGGGAGAGTGTCTCGGGGGGAGGGGCGAGTGTCTCGGGGGGAGGGGAGTGTGTCTCGGGGGGAGGGGAGAGTGTCTCGGGGGGAGGGGAGAGTGTCTCATGGGGAGGGAGAGTGTCCCGAGGGGAGGGGAGGGGAGAGTGTCTCGGGGGGAGGGAAGAGTGTCTCAGGGGGAGGGGAGAGTGTCTCGGGGGGAGGGGAGTGTGTCTCGGGGGGAGGGGAGAGTGTCCCGGGGAGAGGGGAGAGTGTCTCGGGGGAGGGGAGAGTGTCTCGGGCGGAGGGGAGAGTGTCTCGGTGGGAGGGGAGAGTGTCTCGGGGGAGGGGAGAGTGTCTCGGGGGGAGGGAAGAGTGTCTCGGGGGGAGGGGAGAGTGTCTCGGGGGGAGGGGAGGAGAGAGTGTCCCGGGGGGGAGGGGAGAGTGTCCCCGGTGGAGGGGAGAGTGTCCCGGGGGGTGGGGAGAGTGTCTCGGGGGGAGGGCAGAGTGTCTCGGGGGGAGAGGAGCGTGTCTCGGGGGGCGGGGAGAATGTCACCGGGGGAGGGGAGAGTGTCTCGGGGGGAGGGGAGGGGAGAGTGTCCCCGGGACGAGGGGAGAGTGTCCCGGGGGAGGGGAGCGTGTCTCAGGGGGAGGGGAGAGTGTCCCCGGGACGAGGGGAGAGTGTCTCAGGGGGAGGAGAGAGTGTCTCAGGGGGAGGGGAGAGTGTCTCGGGGGGAGGGGCGAGTGTCTCGGGGGGAGGGGAGTGTGTCTCGGGGGGAGGGGAGAGTGTCTCGGGGGGAGGGGAGGGGAGAGTGTCCCCGAGGGGAGGGGAGAGTGTCCCGGGGGGAGGGGAGGGGAGAGTGTCCCGAGGGGAGTGGAGAGTTTCCCAGGGGGCGGGGAGGGGAGAGTATCCCGAGGTGTGGCGTGAGTGTCCCGGGGAGAGGGGAGAGTGTCCCGGGGGGAGGGGAGAGTGTCCCGGGGGAAGGGAGAGTGTCCCGGGGGGAGTGGAGTGTGTCTCGGGGGGAGGGGACGTGAGAGTGTCCCGGGGGGAGGGGAGAGTGTCCCGGGGGGAGGGGAGAGTGTCCCGGGGGGAGGGGAGAGTGTCTCAGGGTGAGGAGAGAGTGTCTCAGGGGGAGGGGAGAGTGTCTCGGGGGGAGGGGCGAGTGTCTCGGGGGGAGGGGAGTGTGTCTCGGGGGGAGGGGAGAGTGTCTCGGGGGGAGGGGAGAGTGTCTCATGGGGAGGGAGAGTGTCCCGAGGGGAGGGGAGGGGAGAGTGTCTCGGGGGGAGGGGAGAGTGTCTCGGGGGGAGGGGAGAGTGTCTCGGGGGGAGGGGAGAGTGTCACCGGGGGAGGGGAGAGTGTCTCGGGGGGAGGGGAGGGGAGAGTGTCCCCGAGGGGAGGGGAGAGTGTCCCGGGGGGAGGGGAGGGGAGAGTGTCCCGATGGGAGTGGAGAGTTTCCCAGGGGGAGGGGAGGGGAGAGTATCCCGAGGTGTGGCGTGAGTGTCCCGGGGAGAGGGGAGAGTGTCCCGGGGGGAGGGGAGAGTGTCCCGGGGGAAGGGAGAGTGTCCCGGGGGGAGTGGAGTGTGTCTCGGGGGGAGGGGACGTGAGAGTGTCCCGGGGGGAGGGGAGAGTTTCCCGGGGGGAGGGGAGAGTGTCCCGGGGGGAGGGGAGAGTGTCCCGGGGGGAGGGGAGAGTGTCCCGAGGGGAGGGGAGAGTGTCTCGGGGGGGAGGGGAGAGTGTCCCGGGGGGAGGGGAGAGTGTTCCGAGGGGAGGGGAGAGTGTCTCGGGGGGGTGGGGAGAGTGTCCCGAGGAGAGGGTAAGGGAGAGTGTCCCAGGGGGAGGGGAGAGTGTCCCGGGAGGAAGGGAGAGTGTCCCGGGGGGAGGGGAGAGAGTCTCGTGGGGAGGGAAGGGGCGAGTGTATCGGGGGGAGGGGAGAGTGTCTCCGCGGGTAGGGGAGTGTGTCCCGAGGAGAGGGGAGGGGAGAGTGTCCCGAGGGGAGGGGAGAGTGTCCCGGGGGGAGGGGAGGGGAGAGTGTCCCGAGGGGAGTGGAGAGTTTCCCAGGGGGAGGGGAGGGGAGAGTGTCCCGAGGTGTGGCGTGAGTGTCCCGGGGAGAGGGGAGAGTGTCCCGGGGGGAGGGGAGAGTGTCACGGGGGGAGGGGAGAGTGTCCCGGGAGGAGGGGAGACTGTCTCGGGTGGAGGGGTGAGTGTCCCGAGGGGAGGGGAGTGTGTCTCGGGGGGGAGGGGAGAGTGTCCCGAGGAGAGGGGAGGGGAGAGTGTCCCAGGGCGAGGGGAGAGTGTCCCGGGGAGAGGGGAGAGTGTCCCGGGGGGAGGGGAGAGTGTCCCGGGGAGAGGGGCGAGTGTCCCGGGGGGAGGGGAGAGTGTCTCGGGGGGAGGGGAGAGTGTCTCGGTGGGAGGGGAGAGTGTCCCGGGGGGAGTGGAGAGTGTCTCGGATGGAGGGGAGAGTGTCTCAGGGGGAGGGGAGAGAGTCTCGGGGGGAGGGAAGAGTGTCTCGGGGGAGGGGAGAGTGTCTCGGGGGGAGGGGAGAGTGTCTCGGAGAGAGGGGAGAGTGTCTCGGGGGAGGGGAGAGTGTCTCGGGGGGAGGGGAGAGTGTCTCGGTGGGAGGGGAGAGTGTCTCGGGGGAGGGGAGAGTGTCTCGGGGGGAGGGGAGAGTGTCTCGGGGGGAGGGGAGAGTGTCTCGGGGGGAGGGGAGGAGAGAGTGTCCCGGGGGGGAGGGGAGAGTGTCCCCGGTGGAGGGGAGAGTGTCCCGGGGGGTGGGGAGAGTGTCTCGGGGGGAGGGCAGAGTGTCTCGGGGGGAGAGGAGCGTGTCTCGGGGGGCGGGGAGAGTGTCTCGGGGGGAGGGGAGAGTGTCACCGGGGGAGGGGAGAGTGTCTCGGGGGGAGGGGAGGGGAGAGTGTCCCGAGGAGAGGTTAGGGGAGAGTGTCCCGGGGGGAGGGGAGAGTGTCCCGGGGGGAGGGGAGAGTGTCTCAGGGGGAGGAGAGAGTGTCTCGGGGGGAGGGGAGAGTGTCTCGGGGGGAGGGGAGAGTGTCACCGGGGGAGGGGAGACTGTCCCGGGGGGAGGGGAGAGTGTCTCCGCGGGTAGGGGAGTGTGTCCCGAGGAGAGGGGAGGGGAGAGTGTCCCGAGGGGAGGGGAGAGAGTCCCGAGGGGAGGGGAGAGTGTCTCGGGGGGAGGGGAGTGTGTCTCGGGGGGAGGGGAGAGTGTCTCGGGGGGAGGGGAGTTTGTCTCGGGGGAAGGAGAGTGTGTCTCGGTGGGAGGGGAGAGTGTCTCGGGGGGAGGGGAGAGTGTCCCGGGGGAGGGGAGAGTGTCCCGGGGGAGGGGAGAGTGTCTCGGGGGGAGGGGCGAGTGTCTCTGGGGGAGGGTAAGGGAGAGTGTCCCAGGGGGAGGGGAGAGTGTCCCGGGAGGAAGGGAGAGTGTCCCGGGGGGAGGGGAGAGAGTCTCGTGGGGAGGGAAGGGGCGAGTGTATCGGGGGGAGGGGAGAGTGTCTCCGCGGGTAGGGGAGTGTGTCCCGAGGAGAGGGGAGGGGAGAGTGTCCCGAGGGGAGGGGAGAGTGTCCCGGGGGGAGGGGAGGGGAGAGTGTCCCGAGGGGAGTGGAGAGTTTCCCAGGGGGAGGGGAGGGGAGAGTGTCCCGAGGTGTGGCGTGAGTGTCCCGGGGAGAGGGGAGAGTGTCCCGGGGAGAGGGGAGAGTGTCACGGGGGGAGGGGAGAGTGTCCCGGGAGGAGGGGAGACTGTCTCGGGTGGAGGGGAGAGTGTCCCGAGGGGAGGGGAGTGTGTCTCGGGGGGGAGGGGAGAGTGTCCCGAGGAGAGGGGAGGGGAGAGTGTCCCAGGGGGAGGGGAGAGTGTCCCGGGGAGAGGGGCGAGTGTCCCGGGGGGAGGGGAGAGTGTCTCGGGGGGAGGGGAGAGTGTCTCGGTGGGAGGGGAGAGTGTCTCAGATGGAGGGGAGAGTGTCTCGGGGGAAGGGGCGAGTGTCTCGGGGGGAGGGGAATGTGTCTCGGGGGGAGGGGAGAGTGTCTCGGGGGGAGGGGAGAGTGTCCCGGGGGGAGTGGAGAGTGTCTCGGGGGGAGGGGAATGTGTCTCGGGGGGAGGGGAGAGTGTCTCGGGGGGAGGGGAGAGTGTCCCGGGGGAGGGGAGAGTGTCTCGGGGGGAGGGGAGAGTGTCTCGGGGGGAGGGGAATGTGTCTCGGGGGGAGTGGAGTTTGTCTCGGGGGGAGGGGAGAGTGTCACCGGGGGGAGGGGAGAGTGTCTCGGGGGGAGGGGAGAGTGTCTCGGGGGGAGGGGAGAGTGTCTCGGGGGTGGGGAGGGAGAGTGTCCCCGGGGCGAGGGGAGAGTATCTCGGGGGGAGGGGAGAGTGTCCCGGGGGAGGGGAGCGTGTCTCAGGGGGAGGGGAGAGTGTCACCGGGGGGAGGGGAGAGTGTCTCGGGGGGAGGGGAGAGTGTCTCGGGGGGGGAGAGTGTCTCGGGGGGAGGGGAGTTTGTCTCGGGGGGAGTGGCGAGTGTCTCTGGGGGAGGGGAGAGTGTCTCGGGGGGAGGGGCGAGTGTCTCGGGGGAGGGGAGAGTGTCCCGGGGGGAGGGGTGAGTGTTCTGGGGGGAGGGGAGAGTGTCTCGGTGGGAGGGGAGAGTGTCTCAGGGGGAGGGGAGAGTGTCTCGGGGGGAGGGGAGAGTGTCTCGGGGGGAGGGGAGAGTGACTCGAGGGGAGGGGAGAGTGTCACGGGGGGAGGGGAGAGTGTCTCAGGGGGAGGGGAGAGTGTCTCGGGGGGAGGGGAGTGTGTCTCGGGGGGAGGGGAGAGTGACTCGAGGGGAGGGGAGAGTGTCCCGGGGGGCGGGGAGAGTGTCCCGGGAGGAAGGGAGAGTGTCCAGGGGGGAGGGGAGAGTGTCTCGTGGGGTGGGAAGGGGCGAGTGTATCGGGGGGAGGGGAGAGTGTCTCCGCGGGTAGGGGAGTGTGTCCCGAGGAGAGGGGAGGGGAGAGTGTCCCGAGGGGAGGGGAGCGTGTCCCGGGGGGAGGGGAGAGTGTCCCGGGGGGAGGGGAGGGGAGAGTGTCCCGAGGGGAGTGGAGAGTTTCCCAGGGGGAGGGGAGGGGAGAGTGTCCCGAGGTGTGGCGTGAGTGTCCCGGGGGGAGGGGAGAGTGTCACGGGGGGAGGGGAGAGTGTCCCGGGAGGAGGGGAGACTGTCTCGGGTGGAGGGGAGAGTGTCCCGAGGGGAGGGGAGTGTGTCTCGGGGGGGAGGGGAGAGTGTCCCGAGGAGAGGGGAGGGGAGAGTGTCCCAGGGGGAGGGGAGAGTGTCCCGGGGAGAGGGGCGAGTGTCCCGGGGGGAGGGGAGAGTGTCTCGGGGGGAGGGGAGAGTGTCTCGGTGGGAGGGGAGAGTGTCCCGGGGGGAGGGGAGAGTGTCTCAGATGGAGGGGAGAGTGTCTCAGGGGGAGGGGAGAGTGTCTCGGGGGGAGGGGAGAGTGTCACCGGGGGAGGGGAGAGTGTCTCGGGGGGAGGGGAGAGTTTCTCGGGGGTGGGGAGGGGAGAGTGTCCCCGGGGCGAGGGGAGAGTGTCTCGGGGGGAGGGGAGAGTGTCCCGGGGGAGGGGAGCGTGTCTCAGGGGGAGGGGAGAGTGTCTCAGGGGGAGGAGGGAGTGTCTCAGGGGGAGGGGCGAGTGTCTCGGGGGGAGGGGAGTGTGTCTCGGGGGGAGGGGAGAGTGTCTCGGGGGGAGGGGAGAGTGTCTCATGGGGAGGGAGAGTGTCCCGAGGGGAGGGAAGGGGAGAGTGTCTCGGGGGGAGGGGAGTGTGTCTCGGGGGGAGGGGAGAGTGTCTCGGGGGGAGGGGAGAGTGTCCCGGGGGAGGGGAGTTTGTCTCGGGGGGAGGGGAGAGTGTCACCGGGGGAGGGGAGACTGTCCCGGGGGGAGGGGAGAGTGTCTCCGCGGGTAGGGGAGTGTGTCCCGAGGAGAGGGGAGGGGAGAGTGTCCCGAGGGGAGGGGAGAGTGTCCCGGGGGGAGGGGAGAGTGTCCCGGGGGGAGGGGAGAGTGTCTCCGCGGGTAGGGGAGTGTGTCCCGAGGAGAGGGGAGGGGAGTTTGTCTCGGGGGAGGGGAGAGTGTCTCGGGGGGAGGGGAGAGTGTCCCGGGGGAGGGGAGAGTGTCTCGGGGGGAGGGGCGAGTGTCTCTGGGGGAGGGGAGAGTGTCTCCGGAGTAGGGGAGATTGTCTCGGGGGGAGGGGCGAGTGTCTCGGGGGAGTGGAGAGTGTCTCGGGGCGCAGGGGAGAGTGTCTCGGGGGGAGGGGAGAGTGTCTCGGGGGGAGGAGAGAGTGTCTCGGGGGGAGGGGAGAGTGTCTCGGGGGGAGGGGAGAGTGTCTCGGGGGGAGGGGAGAGTGTCTCGGGGGAAGGGGCGAGTGTCTCGGGGGGAGGGAAGAGTGTCTCGGGGGGAGGGGAGAGTGTCTCGGGGGGAGGGGAATGTGTCTCGGGGGGAGGGGAGAGTGTCTCGGGGGGAGGGGAGAGTGTCCCGGGGGAGGGGAGAGTGTCTCGGGGGGAGGGGAGAGTGTCTCGGGGGGAGGGAAATGTGTCTCGGGGGGAGTGGAGTTTGTCTCGGGGGGAGGGGAGAGTGTCACCGGGGGGAGGGGAGAGTGTCTCGGGGGGAGGGGAGAGTGTCTCGGGGGGAGGGGAGAGTGTCCCGGGGGGAGGGGAGAGTGTCTCGGGGGGAGGGGAGAGTGTCACTGGGGGGAGGGGAGAGTGTCTCGGGGGGAGGGGAGAGTGTCTCGGGGGGAGGGGAGAGTGTCTCGGGGGGAGGGGAGAGTGTCTCGGGGGGAGGGGAGAGTGTCTCGGTGGGAGGGGAGAGTGTCTCGGGGGGAGGGGAGAGTGTCTCGGGGGTGGGGAGGGGAGAGTGTCCCCGGGGCGAGGGGAGAGTATCTCGGGGGGAGGGGAGAGTGTCCCGGGGGAGGGGAGCGTGTCTCAGGGGGAGGGGAGAGTGTCACCGGGGGGAGGGGAGAGTGTCTCGGGGGGAGGGGAGAGTGTCTCGGGGGGGGAGAGTGTCTCGGGGGGAGGGGAGTTTGTCTCGGGGGGAGTGGCGAGTGTCTCTGGGGGAGGGGAGAGTGTCTCGGGGGGAGGGGCGAGTGTCTCGGGGGAGGGGAGAGTGTCCCGGGGGGAGAGGTGAGTGTCCCGGGGGGAGGGGAGAGTGTCTCTGTGGGAGGGGAGAGTGTCTCAGGGGGAGGGGAGAGTGTCTCGGGGGAAGGGGAGAGTGTCTCGGGGGGAGGGGAGAGTGACTCGAGGGGAGGGGAGAGTGTCCCGGGGGGAGGGGAGAGTGTCTCAGGGGGAGGGGAGAGTGTCTCGGGGGGAGGGGAGAGTGTCTCGGGGGGAGGGGAGAGTGACTCGAGGGGAGGGGAGAGTGTCCCGAGGGGAGGGGAGAGTGTCCCGGGGGGAGGGGAGAGTGTCTCGTGGGGTGGGAAGGGGCGAGTGTATCGGGGGGAGGGGAGAGTGTCTCCGCGGGTAGGGGAGTGTGTCCCGAGGAGAGGGGAGGGGAGAGTGTCCCGAGGGGAGGGGAGAGTGTCCCGGGGGAAGGGGAGGGGAGAGTGTCCCGAGGGGAGTGGAGAGTTTCCCAGGGGGAGGGGAGGGGAGAGTGTCCCGAGGTGTGGCGTGAGTGTCCCGGGGGGAGGGGAGAGTGTCACGGGGGGAGGGGAGAGTGTCCCGGGAGGAGGGGAGACTGTCTCGGGTGGAGGGGAGAGTGTCCCGAGGGGAGGGGAGTGTGTCTCGGGGGGGAGGGGAGAGTGTCCCGAGGAGAGGGGAGGGGAGAGTGTCCCAGGGGGAGGGGAGAGTGTCCCGGGGAGAGGGGCGAGTGTCCCGGGGGGAGGGGAGAGTGTCTCGGGGTGAGGGGAGAGTGTCTCGGTGGGAGGGGAGAGTGTCCCGGGGGGAGTGGAGAGTGTCTCAGATGGAGGGGAGAGTGTCTCAGGGGGAGGGGAGAGTGTCTCGGGGGGAGGGGAGAGTGTCACGGGGGGAGGGAGAGTGTCTCGGGTGAGGGGAGAGTGTCTCAGGGGGAGGAGAGAGTGTCTCGGGGGGAGGGGAGAGTGTCTCGGGGGGAGGGGAGAGTGTCACCGGGGGAGGGGAGAGTGTCTCGGGGGGAGGGGAGAGTGTCTCGGGGGTGGGGAGGGGAGAGTGTCCCCGGGGCGAGGGGAGAGTGTCTCGGGGGGAGGGGAGAGTGTCCCGGGGGAGGGGAGCGTGTCTCAGGGGGAGGGGAGAGTGTCTCAGGGGGAGGAGGGAGTGTCTCAGGGGGAGGGGCGAGTGTCTCGGGGGGAGGGGAGTGTGTCTCGGGGGGAGGGGAGAGTGTCTCGGGGGGAGGGGAGAGTGTCTCATGGGGAGGGAGAGTGTCCCGAGGGGAGGGGAGGGGAGAGTGTCTCGGGGGGAGGGGAGTGTGTCTCGGGGGGAGGGGAGAGTGTCCCGGGGGAGGGGAGTTTGTCTCGGGGGGAGGGGAGAGTGTCACCGGGGGAGGGGAGACTGTCCCGGGGGGAGGGGAGAGTGTCTCCGCGGGTAGGGGAGTGTGTCCCGAGGAGAGGGGAGGGGAGAGTGTCCCGAGGGGAGGGGAGAGTGTCTCGGGGGGAGGGGAGAGTGTCTCGGGGGGAGGGGAGTTTGTCTCGGGGGAGGGGAGAGTGTCTCGGGGGGAGGGGAGAGTGTCCCGGGGGAGGGGAGAGTGTCTCGGGGGGAGGGGCGAGTGTCTCTGGGGGAGGGGAGAGTGTCTCCGGAGTAGGGGAGATTGTCTCGGGGGGAGGGGCGAGTGTCTCGGGGGAGGGGAGAGTGTCTCTGGGGGAGTGGAGAGTGTCTCGGGGCGCAGGGGAGAGTGTCTCGGGGGGAGGGGAGAGTGTCCCGGGGGGGAGGAGAGAGTGTCTCGGGGGGAGGGGAGAGTGTCTCGGGGGGAGGGGAGAGTGTCTCGGGGGGAGGGGAGAGTGTCACCGGGGGAGGGGAGAGTGTCTCGGGGGTGGGGAGGGGAGAGTGTCCCCGGGGCGAGGGGAGAGTGTCTCGGGGGGAGGGGAGAGTGTCCCGGGGGAGGGGAGCGTGTCTCAGGGGGAGGGGAGAGTGTCTCAGGGGGAGGAGAGACTGTCTCAGGGGGAGGGGAGAGTGTCTCGGGGGGAGGGGCGAGTGTCTCGGGGGGAGGGGAGTGTGTCTCGGGGGGAGGGGAGAGTGTCTCGGGGGGAGGGGAGAGTGTCTCATGGGGAGGGAGAGTGTCCCGAGGGGAGGGGAGGGGAGAGTGTCTCGGGGGGAGGGGAGAGTGTCTCGGGGGGAGGGGAGAGTGTCTCGGGGGGAGGGGAGAGTGTCACCGGGGGAGGGGAGAGTGTCTCGGGGGGAGGGGAGGGGAGAGTGTCCCCGAGGGGAGGGGAGAGTGTCCCGGGGGGAGGGGAGGGGAGAGTGTCCCGAGGGGAGTGGAGAGTTTCCCAGGGGGAGGGGAGGGGAGAGTGTCCCGAGGTGTGGCGTGAGTGTCCCGGGGAGAGGGGAGAGTGTCCCGGGGGGAGGGGAGAGTGTCCCGGGGGAAGGGAGAGTGTCCCGGGGGGAGTGGAGTGTGTCTCGGGGGGAGGGGACGTGAGAGTGTCCCGGGGGGAGGGGAGAGTGTCCCGGGGGGAGGGGAGAGTGTCCCGGGGGGAGGGGAGAGTGTCCCGGGGGGAGGGGAGAGTGTCCCGAGGGGAGGGGAGAGTTTCTCGGGGGGGAGGGGAGAGTGTCCCGAGGAGAGGGTAAGGGAGAGTGTCCCGGGGGGAGGGGAGTGTGTCCCGAGGAGAGGGGAGGGGAGAGTGTCCCGAGGGGAGGGGAGAGTGTCCCGGGGGGAGGGGAGGGGAGAGTGTCCCGAGGGGAGGGGAGAGTGTCCCGGGGGGAGGGGTGAGTGTCCCGAGGGGAGGGGAGAGTTTCTCGGGGGGGAGGGGAGAGTGTCCCGAGGAGAGGGTAAGGGAGAGTGTCCCGAGGGGAGGGGAGGGGAGAGTGTCCCGAGGGGAGGGGAGAGTGTTCCGGGGGGAGGGGAGGGGAGAGTGTCCCGGGGGGAGGGGAGGGGAGAGTGTCCCGAGGGGAGTGGAGAGTTTCCCAGGGGGAGGGGAGGGAAGAGTGTCCCGGGGGGAGGGGAGGGGTGAGTGTCCCGAGGTGTGGCGTGAGTGTCCCGGGGAGAGGGGAGAGTGTCCCGGGGGGAGGGGAGAGTGTCACGGGGGGAGGGGAGAGTGTCCCGGGAGGAGGGGAGACTGTCTCGGGTGGAGGGGAGAGTGTCCCGAGGGGAGGGGAGTGTGTCTCGGGGGGGAGGGGAGAGTGTCCCGAGGAGAGGGGACGGGAGAGTGTCCCAGGGGGAGGGGAGAGTGTCCCGGGGAGAGGGGCGAGTGTCCCGGGGGGAGGGGAGAATGTCTCGGGGGGAGGGAGGAGTGTCTCGGTGGGAGGGGAGAGTGTCCCGGGGGGAGTGGAGAGTGTCTCAGATGGAGGGGAGAGTGTCTCAGGGGGAGGGGAGAGTGTCTCGGGGGGAGGGAAGAGTGTCTCGGGGGGAGGGGAGAGTGTCTCGGGGGGAGGGGAGAGTGTCTCGGGGGGAGGGGAGTGTGTCTCGGGGGGAGGGGAGAGTGTCCCGGGGAGAGGGGAGAGTGTCTCGGGGGAGGGGAGAGTGTCTCGGGGGGAGGGGAGAGTGTCTCGGTGGGAGGGGAGAGTGTCTCGGGGGAGGGGAGAGTGTCTCGGGGGGAGGAAAGAGTGTCTCGGGGGGAGGGGAGAGTGTCTCGGGGGGAGGGGAGAGTGCCTCGGGGGGAGGGGAGGAGAGAGTGTCCCGGGGGGGAGGGGAGAGTGTCTCGGGGGGAGGGGAGAATGTCTCGGTGGGAGTGGAGTTTGTCTCGGGGGGAGGGGAGAGTGTCACCGGGGGAGGGGAGACTGTCCCGGGGGGAGGGGAGAGTGTCTCCGCGGGTAGGGGAGTGTGTCCCGAGGAGAGGGGAGAGGAGAGTGTCCCGAGGGGAGGGGAGAGTGTCTCGGGGGGAGGGGAGAGTGTCTCGGGGGGAGGGGAGTTTGTCTCGGGGGAGGGGAGAGTGTCTCGGGGGGAGGGGAGAGTGTCCCGGGGGAGGGGAGAGTGTCTCGGGGGGAGGGGCGAGTGTCTCTGGGGGAGGGGAGAGTGTCTCCGGAGTAGGGGAGAGTGTCTCGGGGGGAGGGGCGAGTGTCTCGGGGGAGGGGAGAGTGTCTCTGGGGGAGTGGAGAGTGTCTCGGGGCGCAGGGGAGAGTGTCTCGGGGGGAGGGGAGAGTGTCCCGGGGGGAGGAGAGAGTGTCTCGGGGGGAGGGGAGAGTGTCTCGGGGGGAGGGGAGAGTGTCACCGGGGGAGGTGGGAGTGTCTCGGGGGTGGGGAGGGGAGAGTGTCCCCGGGGCGAGGGGAGAGTGTCTCGGGGGGAGGGGAGAGTGTCCCGGGGGAGGGGAGCGTGTCTCAGGGGGAGGGGAGAGTGTCTCAGGGGGAGGGGAGAGTGTCTCGGGGGGAGGGGTGAGTGTCTCGGGGGGAGGGGAGTGTGTCTCGGGGGGAGGGGGAGTGTCTCGGGGGGAGGGGAGAGTGTCTCATGGGGAGGGAGAGTGTCCCGAGGGGAGGGGAGGGGAGAGTGTCTCGGGGGGAGGGGAGAGTGTCTCGGGGGGAGGGGAGGGTGTCACCAGGGGAGGGGAGAGTGTCTCGGGGGGAGGGGAGGGGAGAGTGTCCCCGAGGGGAGGGGAGAGTGTCCCGGGGGGAGGGGAGGGGAGAGTGTCCCGAGGGGAGTGGAGAGTTTCCCAGGGGGAGGGGAGGGGAGAGTGTCCCGAGGTGTGGCGTGAGTGTCCCGGGGGGAGGGGAGAGTGTCACGGGGGGAGGGGAGAGTGTCTCAGATGGAGGGGAGAGTGTCTCAGGGGGAGGGGAGAGTGTCTCAGATGGAGGGGAGAGTGTCTCAGGGGGAGGGGAGAGTGTCTCGGGGGGAGGGGAGGGTGTCTCGGGGGGAGGGGAGAGTGTCTCAGATGGAGGGGAGAGTGTCTCAGGGGGAGGGGAGAGTGTCTCGGGGGGAGGGGAGAGTGTCTCGGGGGGAGGGGAGAGTGTCTCGGGGGAAGGGGAGAGTGTCTCGGATGAGGGGAGTGTGTACCGGGGGCAGGGGAGAGTGTCTCGGGGGGAGGGGAGAGTGTCCCGGGGGAGGGGAGCGTGTCTCAGGGGGAGGGGAGAGTGTCTCAGGGGGAGGAGAGAGTGTCTCAGGGGGAGGGGAGAGTGTCTCGGGGGAAGGGGCGAGTGTCTCGGGGGGAGGGGAGAGTGTCTCAGGTGGAGGGGAGAGTGTCTCGGGGGGAGGGGAGAGTGTCTCAGGTGGAGGGGAGAGTGTCTCGGGGGGAGAGGAGAATGTCTCGGGGCGAGGAGAGAGTGTCTCAGATGGAGGGGAGAGTGTCCCGGGGGGAGGGGAGAGTGTCTCGGCGGGAGGGGAGTGTGTACCGGGGGGAGGGGAGAGTGTCCCGGGGGGAGGGGAGAGTGTCTCGGGGGGAGGGGAGAGTGTCTCGGGGGGAGGGGAGAGTGTCTCGGGGGAGGGGAGAGTGTCTCTGGGGGAGTGGAGAGTGTCTCGGGGCGCAGGGGAGAGTGTCTCGGGGGGAGGGGAGAGTGTCACCGGGGGAGGTGGGAGTGTCTCGGGGGTGGGGAGGGGAGAGTGTCTCCGGAGTAGGGGAGAGTGTCACGGGGGGAGGGGCGAGTGTCTCGGGGGAGGGGAGAGTGTCTCGGGGGGAGGGGAGAGTGTCCCGGGGGGAGGAGAGAGTGTCTCGGGGGGAGGGGAGAGTGTCACCGGGGGAGGTGGGAGTGTCTCGGGGGTGGGGAGGGGCGAGTGTCTCGGGGGGAGGGGAGTGTGTCTCGGGGGGAGGGGAGAGTGTCTCGGGGGGAGGGGAGAGTGTCTCATGGGGAGGGAGAGTGTCCCGAGGGGAGGGGAGGGGAGAGTGTCTCGGGGGGAGGGGAGAGTGTCTCGGGGGGAGGGGAGAGTGTCTCGGGGGGAGGGGAGGGTGTCTCGGGGGGAGGGGAGGGGAGAGTGTTCCGGGGAGAGGGGAGAGTGTTCCGGGGGGATGGGAGAGTGTCCCGGGGGAAGGGAGAGTGTCCCGGGGGGAGTGGAGTGTGTCTCGGGGGGAGGGGACGTGAGAGTGTCCCGGGGGGAGGGGAGAGTGTCCCGGGGGGAGGGGAGAGTGTCCCGAGGGGCGGGGTGAGTGTCCCGGGGGGAGCTGAGAGTGTCTCGGGGGGAGGGGAGAGTGTCCCGAGGGGAGGGGAGAGTGTCTCGTGGGGGAGGGGAGAGTGTCCCAAGGAGAGGATAGGGGAGAGTGTCCCGGGGGGAGGGGAGAGTGTCCCGTGAGGAGGGGAGAGTGTCCCGGGGGGAGGGGAGAGTGTCCCGGGGGGAGGAGAGAGTGTCCCGTGAGGAGGGGAGAGTGTCCCGGGGGGAGGGGAGAGTGTCCCGGGGGGAGGGGAGAGTGTCTCGGGGGGGAGGGGAGAATGTCCCGAGGAGAGGGTAGGGGAGAGTGTCCTGGGGGGAGGGGAGCGTGTCCCGGGAGGAAGGGAGAGTGTCTCGGGGGGGAGGGGAGGGTGTCTCGTGGGGAGGGAAGGGGCGAGTGTATCGGGGGGAGGGGAGAGTGTCTCGGGGGGCGGGGAGAGTGTCTCGGGGGGAGAGGAGAATGTCTCGGGGGGAGGGGAGAGTGTCTCGGGGGGAGGGGAGAGTGTCTCGGGGGGAGGGGAGAGTGTCTCGGGGGGAGGGGAGAGTGTCTCAGATGGAGGGGAGAGTGTCTCAGATGGAGGGGAGAGTGTCTCAGATGGAGGGGAGAGTGTCTCAGGGGGAGGGGAGAGTGTCTCGGGGGGAGGGGAGAGTGTCTCGGGGGGAGGGGAGAGTGTCTCGGGGGGAGGGGAGAGTGTCTCGGGGGGAGGGGAGAGTGTCTCGGGGGGAGGGGAGAGTGTCTTGGGGGGAGGGGAGTGTGTACCGGCGGCAGGGGAGAGTGTCTCGGGGGAGGGGAGAGTGTCCCGGGGGAGGGGAGCGTGTCTCAGGGGCAGGGGAGAGTGTCTCAGGGGGTGGAGAGAGTGTCTCAGTTGGAGGGGAGAGTGTCTCGGGGAGAGGGGAGAGTGTCCCGGGGGGAGGGGTGAGTGTGCCGGGGGGAGGGGAGAGTGTCTCGGGGGGAGGGGAGAGTGTCCCGAGGGGAGGGGAGGGGAGAATGTCTCGGGGGGAGGGGAGGAGAGAGTGTCCCGGGGGGGAGGGGAGAGTGTCCCCGGTGGAGGGGAGAGTGTCCCGGGGGGTGGGGAGAGTGTCTCGGGGGGAGGGCAGAGTGTCTCGGGGGGAGAGGAGCGTGTCTCGGGGGGAGGGGAGAGTGTCTCAGATGGAGGGGAGAGTGTCTCAGGGGGAGGGGAGAGTGTCTCGGGGGGAGGGGAGAGTGTCTCGGGGGGAGGGGAGAGTGTCTCGGGGGGAGGGGAGAGTGTCTCTGGGGGAGGGGAGAGTGTCTTGGGGGGAGGGGAGAGTGTCTTGGGGGGAGGGGAGAGTGTCTCGGGGGGAGGGGAGAGTGTCTCTGGGGGAGGGGAGAGTGTCTCGGGGGGAGGGGAGAGTGTCTCGGGGGGAGGGGAGAGTGTCTCGGGGGAAGGGGAGAGTGTCTCGGGGGGAGGGGAGAGTGTCTCTGGGGGAGGGGAGAGTGTCTCGGGGGGAGGGGAGAGTGTCTTGGGGGGAGGGGAGTGTGTACCGGCGGCAGGGGAGAGTGTCTCGGGGGAGGGGAGAGTGTCTCTGGGGGAGGGGAGAGTGTCTCGGGGGGAGGGGAGAGTGTCTTGGGGGGAGGGGAGAGTGTCTCGGGGGGAGGGGAGAGTGTCTCTGGGGGAGGGGAGAGTGTCTCGGGGGGAGGGGAGAGTGTCTCGGGGGGAGGGGAGAGTGTCTCGGGGGGAGGGGAGAGTGTCTCTGGGGGAGGGGAGAGTGTCTCGGGGGGAGGGGAGAGTGTCTTGGGGGGAGGGGAGTGTGTACCGGGGGGAGGGGAGAGTGTCTCGGGGGAGGGGAGAGTGTCCCGGGGGAGGGGAGCGTGTCTCAGGGGGAGGGGAGAGTGTCTCAGGGGGTGGAGAGAGTGTCTCAGGGGGTGGAGAGAGTGTCTCAGTTGGAGGGGAGAGTGTCTCGGGGAGAGGGGAGAGTGTCCCGGGGGGAGGGGTGAGTGTGCCGGGGGGAGGGGAGAGTGTCTCGGGGGGAGGGGAGAGTGTCCCGAGGGGAGGGGAGGGGAGAATGTCTCGGGGGGAGGGGAGGGGAGAGTGTTCCGGGGGGATGGGAGGGGAGAGTGTCCCGAGGAGAGGGGGGGGGGAGAGTGTCCCGAGTGGAGGGGAGAGTGTCCCGGTGGGAGGGGAGCGTGTCCCGGGGGAAGGGAGAGTGTCCCGGGGGGAGGGGAGGGGAGAGTGTCCCGAGGAGAGGGGAGGAGAGAGTGTCCCGAGTGGAGGGGAGAGTGTCCCGGTGGGAGGGGAGCGTGTCCCGGGGGAAGGGAGAGTGTCCCGGGGGGAGGGGAGAGTTTCCCGAGGGGAGGGGAGAATGTCTCAGTGGGAGCGGAGAGTGTACCGTGGAGAGGGGAGAGTGTCCCGGGGGGAGGGGAGGGGAGAGTGTCCCCGGGGGAGGGGAGGGGAGAGTGTCCCGAGGTGTGGCGTGAGTGTCCCGGGGAGAGGGGAGAGTGTCCCGGGGGGAGGGGAGGGGAGAGTGTCCCCGGGGGAGGGGAGAGTGTCTCGGGGGGAGGGGAGGGGAGAGTGTCCCAGGGGGAGGGGAGAGTGTCCCGGGGGGAGGGGAGGGGAGAGTGTCCCGAGGAGAGGGGAGGGGAGAGTGTCCCGAGTGGAGGGGAGAGTGTCCCGGTGGGAGGGGAGCGTGTCCCGGGGGAAGGGAGAGTGTCCCGGGGGGAGGGGAGAGTTTCCCGAGGGGAGGGGAGAATGTCTCAGTGGGAGCGGAGAGTGTACCGTGGAGAGGGGAGAGTGTCCCGGGGGGAGGGGAGGGGAGAGTGTCCCCGGGGGAGGGGAGAGTGTCTCGGGGGGAGGGGAGGAGAGAGTGTCCCGGGGGGGGAGGGGAGAGTGTCTCGGGGGGAGGGCAGAGTGTCTCGGGGGGAGAGGAGCGTGTCTCGGTGGGAGGGGAGAGTGTCTCAGATGGAGGGGAGAGTGTCTCAGGGGGAGGGGAGAGTGTCTCGGGGGGAGGGGAGAGTGTCTCGGAGGGAGGGGAGAGTGTCTCGGGGGAAGGGGAGAGTGTCTCGGATGAGGGGAGCGTGTACCGGGGGCAGGGGAGAGTGTCTCTGGGGAGGGGAGAGTGTCCCGGGGGAGGGGAGCGTGTCTCAGGGGGAGGGGAGAGTGTCTCAGCGGGAGGAGAGAGTGTCTCAGGGGGAGGGGAGAGTGTCTCGGGGGAAGGGGCGAGTGTCTCGGGGGGAGGGGAGAGTGTCTCGGGGGGAGGGGAGAGTGTCTCGGGGGGAGGGGCGAGTGTCTCGGGGGGAGGGGAGAGTGTCTCGGGGGGAGGAGAGAGTGTCTCAGGGGGAGGGGAGAGTGTCTCGGGGGGAGGGGAGAGTGTCTCGGGGGGAGGGGAGAGTGTCTCGGGGGGAGGGGACGGTGTCACCAGGGGAGGGGAGAGTGTCTCGGGGGGAGGGGAGGGGAGAGTGTCCCCGAGGGGAGGGGAGAGTGTCCCGGGGGGAGGGGAGGGGAGAGTGTCCCGAGGGGAGTGGAGAGTTTCCCAGGGGGAGGGTAGGGGAGAGTGTCTCGGGGGGAGGGGAGAGTGTCTCAGATGGAGGGGAGAGTGTCTCAGGGGGAGGGGAGAGTGTCTCGGGGGGAGGGGAGGGTGTCTCGGGGGGAGGGGAGAGTGTCTCAGATGGAGGGGAGAGTGTCTCAGGGGGAGGGGAGAGTGTCTCGGGGGGAGGGGAGAGTGTCTCGGGGGGAGGGGAGAGTGTCTCGGGGGAAGGGGAGAGTGTCTCGGATGAGGGGAGTGTGTACCGGGGGCAGGGGAGAGAGCCTCGGGGGGAGGGGAGAGTGTCCCGGGGGAGGGGAGCGTGTCTCAGGGGGAGGGGAGCGTGTCTCAGGGGGAGGGGAGAGTGTCTCGGGGGAAGGGGCGAGTGTCTCGGGGGGAGGGGAGAGTGTCTCAGGTGGAGGGGAGAGTGTCTCAGGGGGAGGGGAGAGTGTCTCGGGGGGAGGGGAGAGTGTCTCGGGGGGAGAGGAGAATGTCTCGGGGCGAGGAGAGAGTGTCTCAGATGGAGGGGAGAGTGTCTCAGGGGGAGGGGAGAGTGTCTCGGGGGGAGGGGAGAGTGTCTCGGGGGGAGGGGAGAGTGTCTCGGGGGGAGGGGAGAGTGTCTCGGCGGGAGGGGAGTGTGTACCGGCGGCAGGGGAGAGTGTCTCGGGGGAGGGGAGAGTGTCCCGGGGGAGGGGAGCATGTCTGAGGGGGAGGGGAGAGTGTCTCAGGGGGTGGAGAGAGTGTCTCAGTTGGAGGGGAGAGTGTCTCGGGGAGAGGGGAGAGTGACCCGGGGGGAGGGGTGAGTGTGCCGGGGGGAGGGGAGAGTGTCTCGGGGGGAGGGGAGAGTGTCCCGAGGGGAGGGGAGGGGAGAATGTCTCGGGGGGAGGGGAGGGGAGAGTGTTCCGGGGGGATGGGAGAGTGTCCCGGGGGAAGGGAGAGTGTCCCGGGGGGAGTGGAGTGTGTCTCGGGGGGAGGGGACGTGAGAGTGTCCCGGGGGGAGGGGAGAGTGTCCCGGGGGGAGGGGAGTGGAGAGTGTCTCGCGGGGAGCGGAGAGTGTCCCGAGGGGCGGGTTGAGTGTCCCGGGGGGAGGGGAGAGTGTCTCGGGGGGAGGGGAGAGTGTCCCGAGGAGAGGGTAGGGGAGAGTGTCCCGGGGGGAGGGGAGAGTGTCCCGTGAGGAGGGGAGAGTGTCCCGGGGGGAGGGGAGAGTGTCCCGGGGGGAGGGGAGAGTGTCCCGGGGGGTGGGGAGAGTGTCTCGGGGGGGAGGGGAGAGTGTCCCGGGAGGAAGGGAGAGTGTCCCGGGAGGAAGGGAGAGTGTCCCGGGGGGAGGGGAGAGTGTCCCGGGAGGAAGGAAGAGTGTCCCGGGGGGAGGGGAGAGTGTCTCGTGGGGAGGGAAGGGGCGAGTGTATCGGGGGGAGGGGAGAGTGTCCCGGGAGGAGGGGAGACTGTCCCGGGGGGAGGGGAGAGTGTCTCCGCGGGTAGGGGAGTGTGTCCCAAGGAGAGGGGAGTGGAGAGTGTCCCGAGGGGAGGGGAGAGTGTCCCGGGGGGAGGGGAGGGGAGAGTGTCCCGAGGGGAGTGGAGAGTTTCCCAGGGGGAGGGGAGGGGAGAGTGTCCCGAGGTGTGGCGTGAGTGTCCCGGGGAGAGGGGAGAGTGTTCCGGGGGGATGGGAGAGTGTCCCGGGGGAAGGGAGAGTGTCCCGGGGGGAGTGGAGTGCGTCTCGGGGGGAGGGGACGTGAGAGTGTCCCGGGGGGAGGGGAGAGTGTCCCGGGGGAAGGGGAGAGTGTCCCGGGGGGAGGGGAGAGTGTCTCAGGGGGAGCGGAGATTGTCCCGTGGAGAGGGGAGAGTGTCCGGGGGGAGGGGAGGGGAGAGTGTCCCAGGGGGAGGGGAGAGTGTCCCGAGGAGAGGGGAGGGGAGAGTGTCCCGAGTGAAGGGGAGAGTGTCCCGGTGGGAGGGGAGCGTGTCCCGGGGGAAGGGAGAGTGTCCCGGGGGGAGGGGAGAGTTTCCCGAGGGGAGGGGAGGGGAGAGTGTCCCCGGGGGAGGGGAGAGTGTCTCGGGGGGAGGGGAGGAGAGAGTGTCCCGGGGGGGAGGGGAGAGTGTCCCCGGTGGAGGGGAGAGTGTCCCGGGGGGTGGGGAGAGTGTCTCGGGGGGAGGGCAGAGTGTCTCGGGGGGAGAGGAGCGTGTCTCGGGGGGAGGGGAGAGTGTCTCAGATGGAGGGGAGAGTGTCCCGGGGGGAGGGGAGAGTGTCTCGGGGGGAGGGGAGAGTGTCTCGGGGGAAGGGGAGAGTGTCTCGGATGAGGGGAGTGTGTACCGGGGGCAGGGGAGAGTGTCTCGGGGGGAGCGGGGAGTGTCCCGGGGGAGGGGAGCGTGTCTCAGGGGGAGGGGAGAGTGTCTCAGGGGGAGGAGAGAGTGTCTCAGGGGGAGGGGCGAGTGTCTCGGGGGAAGGGGCGAGTGTCCCAGGTGGAGGGGAGAGTGTCTCGGGGCGAGGAGAGAGTGTCTCAGGGGGAGGGGAGAGTGTCTGGGGGGAGGGGAGAGTGTCTCGGGGGGAGGGGAGAGTGTCTCGGGGGTAGGGGAGAGTGTCTCGGGGGGAGGGGAGTGTGTACCGGCGGCAGGGGAGAGTGTCTCGGGGGAGGGGAGAGTGTCTCGGGGGAGGGGAGAGTGTCCCGGGGGAGGGGAGCGTGTCTCGGGGGGAGGGGAGAGTGTCCCGAGGGGAGGGGAGGGGAGAATATCTCGGGGGGAGGGGAGGGGAGAGTGTTCCGGGGGGAGGGGAGAGTGTCCCGAGGGGAGGGGAGGGGAGAATATCTCGGGGGGAGGGGAGGGGAGAGTGTTCCGGGGGGAGGGGAGAGTGTCCCGGGGGGAGTGGAGTGTGTCTCGGGGGGAGGGGACGTGAGAGTGTCCCGGGGGGAGGGGAGAGTGTCCCGGGGGGAGGGGAGAGTGTCCCGAGGGGCGGGGTGAGTGTCCCGGGGGGAGCTGAGAGTGTCTCGGGGGGAGGGGAGAGTGTCCCGAGGAGAGGATAGGGGAGAGTGTCCCGGGGGGAGGGGAGAGTGTCCCGTGAGGAGGGGAGAGTGTCCCGGGGGGAGGGGAGAGTGTCCCGGGAGGAGGAGAGAGTGTCCCGTGAGGAGGGGAGAGTGTCCCCGGGGGAGGGGAGAGTGTCCCGGGGGGAGGGGAGAGTGTCTCGGGGGGAGGGGAGCGTGTCCCGGGAGGAAGGGAGAGCGTCTCGGGGGGGAGGGGAGGGTGTCTCGTGGGGAGGGAAGGGGCGAGTGTATCGGGGGGAGGGGAGAGTGTCCCGGGAGGAGGGGAGGGGAGAATGTCTCGGGGGGAGGAGAGAGTGTCTCAGGGCGAGGAGAGAGTGTCTCGGGGGGCGGGGAGAGTGTCTCGGGGGGAGAGGAGAATGTCTCGGGGGGAGGGGAGAGTGTCTCGGGGGGAGGGGAGAGTGTCTCGGGGGGAGGGGAGAGCGTCTCGGGGGGAGGGGAGAGTGTCTCGGGGGGAGGGGAGAGTGTCTCGGGGGGAGGGGAGAGTGTCTCGGGGGGAGGGGAGAGTGTCTCGGGGGGAGGGGAGAGCGTCTCGGGGGGAGGGGAGAGTGTCTCGGGGGGAGGGGAGAGTGTCTTGGGGGGAGGGGAGTGTGTACCGGCGGCAGGGGAGAGTGTCTCGGGGGAGGGGAGAGTGTCCCGGGGGAGGGGAGCGTGTCTCAGGGGCAGGGGAGAGTGTCTCAGGGGGTGGAGAGAGTGTCTCAGTTGGAGGGGAGAGTGTCTCGGGGAGAGGGGAGAGTGTCCCGGGGGGAGGGGTGAGTGTGCCGGGGGGAGGGGAGAGTGTCTCGGGGGGAGGGGAGAGTGTCCCGAGGGGAGGGGAGGGGAGAATGTCTCGGGGGGAGGGGAGGGGAGAGTGTTCCGGGGGGATGGGAGGGGAGAGTGTCCCGAGGAGAGGTGGGGGGAGAGTGTCCCGAGTGGAGGGGAGAGTGTCCCGGGGGGAGGGGAGGAGAGAGTGTCCCGGGGGGGAGGGGAGGGGAGAGTGTTCCGGGGGGATGGGAGGGGAGAGTGTCCCGGGGGGAGGGGAGGGGAGAGTGTCCCCGGGGGAGGGGAGAGTGTCTCGGGGGGAGGGGAGGAGAGAGTGTCCCGGGGGGGAGGGGAGAGTGTCCCCGGTGGAGGGGAGGGGAGAGTGTCCCGAGGTGTGGCGTGAGTGTCCCGGGGAGAGGGGAGAGTGTCCCGGGGGGAGGGGAGGGGAGAGTGTCCCCGGGGGAGGGGAGAGTGTCTCGGGGGGAGGGGAGGGGAGAGTGTCCCAGGGGGAGGGGAGAGTGTCCCGGGGGGAGGGGAGGGGAGAGTGTCCCGAGGAGAGGGGAGGGGAGAGTGTCCCGAGTGGAGGGGAGAGTGTCCCGGTGGGAGGGGAGCGTGTCCCGGGGGAAGGGAGAGTGTCCCGGGGGGAGGGGAGAGTTTCCCGAGGGGAGGGGAGAATGTCTCAGTGGGAGCGGAGAGTGTACCGTGGAGAGGGGAGAGTGTCCCGGGGGGAGGGGAGGGGAGAGTGTCCCCGGGGGAGGGGAGAGTGTCTCGGGGGGGAGGGGAGGAGAGAGTGTCCCGGGGGGGGAGGGGAGAGTGTCTCGGGGGGAGGGCAGAGTGTCTCGGGGGGAGGGGAGAGTGTCTCAGATGGAGGGGAGAGTGTCTCAGGGGGAGGGGAGAGTGTCTCGGGGGGAGGGGAGAGTGTCTCGGGGGGAGGGGAGAGTGTCTCGGGGGAAGGGGAGAGTGTCTCGGATGAGGGGAGTGTGTACCGGGGGCAGGGGAGAGTGTCTCTGGGGAGGGGAGAGTGTCCCGGGGGAGGGGAGCGTGTCTCGGGGGGAGGCGAGAGTGTCTCGGGGGGAGGGGAGAGTGTCTCGGGGGAAGGGGAGAGTGTCTCGGATGAGGGGAGTGTGTACCGGGGGCAGGGGAGAGTGTCTCTGGGGAGGGGAGAGTGTCTCAGCGGGAGGAGAGAGTGTCTCAGGGGGAGGGGAGAGTGTCTCGGGGGAAGGGGCGAGTGTCTCGGGGGGAGGGGAGAGTGTCTCAGGTGGAGGGGAGAGTGTCTCGGGGGGAGAGGAGAATGTCTCGGGGCGAGGAGAGAGTGTCTCAGATGGAGGGGAGAGTGTCTCAGGGGGAGGGGAGAGTGTCTCGGGGGGAGGGGAGAGTGTCTCGGGGGGAGGGGAGAGTGTCTCGGGGGGAGGGGAGAGTGTCTCGGGGGTAGGGGAGAGTGTCTCGGGGGGAGGGGAGTGTGTACCGGCGGCAGGGGAGAGTGTCTCGGGGGAGGGGAGAGTGTCCCGGGGGAGGGGAGAGTGTCTCAGGGGGAGGGGAGAGTGTCTCAGGGGGTGGATAGAGTGTCTCAGTTGGAGGGGAGAGTATCTCGGGGAGAGGGGAGAGTGTCTCGGGGGGAGGGGAGGGGAGAGTGTTCCGGGGGGATGGGAGAGTGTCCCGGGGGAAGGGAGAGTGTCCCGGGGGAAGGGAGAGTGTCCCGTGGGGAGTGGAGTGTGTCTCGGGAGGAGGGGAGAGTGTCCCGAGGGGAGGGGAGAGTGTCTCGTGGGGGAGGGGAGAGTGTCCCGAGGAGAGGATAGGAGAGAGTGTCCCGGGGGGAGGGGAGAGTGTCCCGTGAGGAGGGGAGAGTGTCCCGAGGGGAGGGGAGGGGAGAATGTCTCGGGGGGAGGGGAGGGGAGAGTGTTCCGGGGGGATGGGAGAGTGTCCCGGGGGAAGGGAGAGTGTCCCGGGGGAAGGGAGAGTGTCCCGTGGGGAGTGGAGTGTGTCTCGGGAGGAGGGGAGAGTGTCCCGAGGGGAGGGGAGAGTGTCTCGTGGGGGAGGGGAGAGTGTCCCGAGGAGAGGATAGGAGAGAGTGTCCCGGGGGGAGGGGAGAGTGTCCCGTGAGGAGGGGAGAGTGTCCCGGGGGGAGGGGAGAGTGTCCCGGGGGGAGGGGAGAGTGTCTCGGGGGGGAGGGGAGAGTGTCCCGAGGAGAGGGTAGGGGAGAGTGTCCCGGGGGAAGGGGAGAGTGTCCAGGGAGGAAGGGAGAGTGTCCCGGGGGGAGGGGAGAGTGTCTCGTGGGGAGGGAAGGGGCGAGTGTATCGGGGGGAGGGGAGAGTGTCCCGGGAGGAGGGGAGAGTGTCTCGGGGGGGAGGGGAGAGTGTACCGAGGAGAGGGTAGGGGAGAGTGTCCCGGGGGAAGGGGAGAGTGTCCAGGGAGGAAGGGAGAGTGTCCCGGGGGGAGGGGAGAGTGTCTCGGGGGGAGGGGAGAGTGTCCCGGGGGGAGGGGAGTGTGACTCGGGGGGAGGGGAGAGTGTCTCGGGGGGAGGGGAGAGTGTCCCGGGGGGGGGGGAAGAGTGTCCCGGGGGGAGGGGAGAGTGTCTCGGGGGGAGGGGAGAGTGTCCCGGGGGGAGGGGAGAGTGTCCCGGGGGAAGGGGAGAGTGTCCCGGGAGGAAGGGAGAGTGTCCCGGGGGGAGGGGAGAGTGTCACGTGGGGAGGGAAGGGGCGAGTGTATCGGGGGGAGGGGAGAGTGTCCCGGGAGGAGGGGAGGGGAGAATGTCTCGGGGGGAGGGGAGGGGAGAGTGTTCCGGGGGGAGGAGAGAGTGTCTCGGGGGGAGGGGAGAGTGTCTCAGATGGAGGGGAGAGTGTCTCAGGGGGAGGGGAGAGTGTCTCGGGGGGAGGGGAGAGTGTCTCGGGGGAAGGGGAGAGTGTCTCGGTGGGAGGGGAGAGTGTCTCGGGGGTAGGGGAGAGTGTCTCGGGGGGAGGGGAGTGTGTACCGGCGGCAGGGGAGAGTGTCTCGGGGGAGGGGAGAGTGTCCCGGGGGAGGGGAGCATGTCTCAGGGGGTGGAGAGAGTGTCTCAGTTGGAGGGGAGAGTGTCTCGGGGAGAGGGGAGAGTGTCCCGGGGGGAGGGGTGAGTGTCCCGGGGGGAGGGGAGAGTGTCTCAGTTGGAGGGGAGAGTGTCTCGGGGGGAGGGGAGAGTGTCCCGGGGGGAGGGGTGAGTGTCCCGGGGGGAGGGGAGAGTGTCTCGGGGGGAGGGGAGAGTGTCCAGAGGGGAGGGGAGGGGAGAATGTCTCGGGGGGAGGGGAGGGGAGAGTGTTCCGGGGGGATGGGAGAGTGTCCCGTGAGGAGGGGAGAGTGTCCCGGGGGGAGGGGAGAGTGTCCCGGGGGGAGGGGATAGTGTCCCGTGAGGAGGGGAGAGTGTCCCGGGGGGAGGGGAGAGTGTCTCGGGGGGGAGGGGAGAGTGTCCCGAGGAGAGGGTAGGGGAGAGTGTCCCGGGGGGAGGGGAGAGTGTCCCGGGAGGAAGGGAGAGTGTCCCGGGGGGAGGGGAGAGTGTCCCGGGAGGAAGGGAGCGTGTCCCGGGGGGAGGGGAGAGTGTCTCGTGGGGAGGGAAGGGGCGAGTGTATCGGGGGGAGGGGAGAGTGTCCCGGGAGGAGGGGAGACTGTCCCGGGGTGAGGGGAGAGTGTCTCCGCGGGTAGGGGAGTGTGTACCGAGGAGAGGGGAGGGGAGAGTGTCCCGAGGGGAGGGGAGAGTGTCCCGGGGGGAGGGGAGGGGAGAGTGTCCCGAGGGGAGTGGAGAGTTTCCCAGGGGGAGGGGAGGGGAGAGTGTCCCGTGGGGAGTGGAGAGTTTCCCAGGGGGAGGGGAGGGGAGAGTGTCCCGGGGGGAGGGAGAGTGTCCCGAGGGGAGTGGAGAGTTTCCCAGGGGGAGGGGAGGGGAGAGTGTCCCGAGGTCTGGCGTGAGTGTCCCGGGGAGAGGGGAGAGTGTTCCGGGGGGATGGGAGAGTGTCCCGGGGGAAGGGAGAGTGTCCCGGGGGGAGTGGAGTGTGTCTCGGGGGGAGGGGACGTGAGAGTGTCCCGGGGGGAGGGGAGAGTGTCCCGGGGGGAGGGGAGAGTGTCCCGGGGGGAGGGGAGAGTGTCTCAGGGGGAGCGGAGATTGTCGCGTGGAGAGGGGAGAGTGTCCGGGGGGAGGGGAGGGGAGAGTGTCCCAGGGGGAGGGGAGAGTGTCCCGAGGAGAGGGGAGGGGAGAGTGTCCCGAGTGAAGGGGAGAGTGTCCCGGTGGGAGGGGAGCGTGTCCCGGGGGAAGGGAGAGTGTCCCGAGGGGTGGGGAGAGTTTCCCGAGGGGAGGGGAGAATGTCTCAGTGGGAGCGGAGAGTGTACCGTGGAGAGGGGAGGGTGTCCCGGGGGGAGGGGAGGGGAGAGTGTCCCCGGGGGAGGGGAGAGTGTCTCGGGGGGAGGGGAGGAGAGAGTGTCCCGGGAGGGAGGGGAGAGTGTCCCCGGTGGAGGGGAGAGTGTCCCGGGGGGTGGGGAGAGTGTCTCGGGGGGAGGGCAGAGTGTCTCGGGGGGAGAGGAGCGTGTCTCGGGGGGAGGGGAGAGTGTCTCAGATGGAGGGGAGAGTGTCTCGGGGGGAGGGGAGAGTGTCTCGGGGGGAGAGGAGCGTGTCTCGGGGGGAGGGGAGAGTGTCTCAGGGGGAGGGGAGAGTGTCTCGGGGGGAGGGGAGAGGGTCTCGGGGGGAGGGGAGAGTGTCTCGGGGGGAGGGGAGAGTGCCTCGGGGGAAGGGGAGAGTGTCCCGGGAGGAGGGGAGGGGAGAATGTCTCGGGGGGAGGGGAGGGGAGAGTGTTCCGGGGGGAGGAGAGAGTGTCTCGGGGGGAGGGGAGAGTGTCTCAGATGGAGGGGAGAGTGTCTCAGGGGGAGGGGAGAGTGTCTCGGGGGAAGGGGAGAGTGTCTCGGTGGGAGGGGAGAGTGTCTCGGGGGTAGGGGAGAGTGTCTCGGGGGGAGGGGAGTGTGTACCGGCGGCAGGGGAGAGTGTCTCGGGGGAGGGGAGAGTGTCCCGGGGGAGGGGAGCATGTCTCAGGGGGAGGGGAGAGTGTTTCAGGGGGTGGAGAGAGTGTCTCAGTTGGAGGGGAGAGTGTCTCGGGGAGAGGGGAGAGTGTCCCGGGGGGAGGGGTGAGTGTGCCGGGGGGAGGGGAGAGTGTCTCAGTTGGAGGGGTGAGTGTCCCGGGGGAAGGGGAGAGTGTCTCGGGGGGAGGGGAGAGTGTCCAGAGGGGAGGGGAGGGGAGAATGTCTCGGGGGGAGGGGAGGGGAGAGTGTTCCGGGGGGATGGGAGAGTGTCCCGTGAGGAGGGGAGAGTGTCCCGGGGGGAGGGGAGAGTGTCCCGGGGGGAGGGGATAGTGTCCCGTGAGGAGGGGAGAGTGTCCCGGGGGGAGGGGAGAGTGTCTCGGGGGGGAGGGGAGAGTGTCCCGAGGAGAGGGTAGGGGAGAGTGTCCCGGGGGGAGGGGAGAGTGTCCCGGGAGGAAGGGAGAGTGTCCCGGGGGGAGGGGAGAGTGTCCCGGGAGGAAGGGAGCGTGTCCCGGGGGGAGGGGAGAGTGTCTCGTGGGGAGGGAAGGGGCGAGTGTATCGGGGGGAGGGGAGAGTGTCCCGGGAGGAGGGGAGACTGTCCCGGGGTGAGGGGAGAGTGTCTCCGCGGGTAGGGGAGTGTGTCCCGAGGAGAGGGGAGGGGAGAGTGTCCCGAGGGGAGGGGAGAGTGTCCCGGGGGGAGGGGAGGGGAGAGTGTCCCGAGGGGAGTGGAGAGTTTCCCAGGGGGAGGGGAGGGGAGAGTGTCCCGTGGTGTGGCGTGAGTGTCCCGGGGAGAGGGGAGAGTGTTCCGGGGGGATGGGAGAGTGTCCCGGGGGAAGGGAGAGTGTCCCGGGGGGAGTGGAGTGTGTCTCGGGGGGAGGGGACGTGAGAGTGTCCCGGGGGGAGGGGAGAGTGTCCCGGGGGGAGGGGAGAGTGTCCCGGGGGGAGGGGAGAGTGTCTCAGGGGGAGCGGAGATTGTCCCGTGGAGAGGGGAGAGTGTCCGGGGGGAGGGGAGGGGAGAGTGTCCCAGGGGGAGGGGAGAGTGTCCCGAGGAGAGGGGAGGGGAGAGTGTCCCGAGTGAAGGGGAGAGTGTCCCGGTGGGAGGGGAGCGTGTCCCGGGGGGAGGGGAGAGTGTCCCGGGGGGAGGGGATAGTGTCCCGTGAGGAGGGGAGAGTGTCCCGGGGGGAGGGGAGAGTGTCTCGGGGGGGAGGGGAGAGTGTCCCGGGTGGAGGGGAGGGGAGAGTGTCCCCGGGGGAGGGGAGAGTGTCCCGGGAGGAAGGGAGAGTGTCCCGGGGGGAGGGGAGAGTGTCCCGGGAGGGAGGGGAGAGTGTCCCCGGTGGAGGGGAGAGTGTCCCGGGGGGTGGGGAGAGTGTCTCAGATGGAGGGGAGAGTGTCTCGGGGGGAGGGGAGAGTGTCTCGGGGGGAGAGGAGCGTGTCTCGGGGGGAGGGGAGAGTGTCTCAGGGGGAGGGGAGAGTGTCTCGGGGGGAGGGGAGAGTGTCTCGGGGGGAGGGGAGAGTGTCTCGGGGGAAGGGGAGAGTGCCTCGGGGGAAGGGGAGAGTGTCCCGGGAGGAGGGGAGGGGAGAATGTCTCGGGGGGAGGGGAGGGGAGAGTGTTCCGGGGGGAGGAGAGAGTGTCTCGGGGGGAGGGGAGAGTGTCTCAGATGGAGGGGAGAGTGTCTCGGGGGAAGGGGAGAGTGTCTCGGGGGGAGGGGAGAGTGTCTCGGGGGAGGGGAGAGTGTCCCGGGGGAGGGGAGCATGTCTCAGGGGGAGGGGAGAGTGTCTCAGGGGGTGGAGAGAGTGTCTCAGTTGGAGGGGAGAGTGTCTCGGGGAGAGGGGAGAGTGTCCCGGGGGGAGGGGTGAGTGTGCCGGGGGGAGGGGAGAGTGTCTCAGTTGGAGGGGAGAGTGTCTCGGGGAGAGGGGAGAGTGTCCCGGGGGGAGGGGTGAGTGTCCCGGGGGGAGGGGAGAGTGTCTCGGGGGGAGGGGAGAGTGTCCAGAGGGGAGGGGAGGGGAGAATGTCTCGGGGGGAGGGGAGGGGAGAGTGTTCCGGGGGGATGGGAGAGTGTCCCGTGAGGAGGGGAGAGTGTCCCGGGGGGAGGGGAGAGTGTCCCGGGGGGAGGGGAGAGTGTCCCGGGGGGAGGGGATAGTGTCCCGTGAGGAGGGGAGAGTGTCCCGGGGGGAGGGGAGAGTGTCTCGGGGGGGAGGGGAGAGTGTCCCGAGGAGAGGGTAGGGGAGAGTGTCCCGGGGGGAGGGGAGAGTGTCCCGGGAGGAAGGGAGAGTGTCCCGGGGGGAGGGGAGAGTGTCCCGGGAGGAAGGGAGCGTGTCCCGGGGGGAGGGGAGAGTGTCTCGTGGGGAGGGAAGGGGCGAGTGTATCGGGGGGAGGGGAGAGTGTCCCGGGAGGAGGGGAGACTGTCCCGGGGTGAGGGGAGAGTGTCTCCGCGGGTAGGGGAGTGTGTCCCGAGGAGAGGGGAGGGGAGAGTGTCCCGAGGGGAGGGGAGAGTGTCCCGGGGGGAGGGGAGGGGAGAGTGTCCCGAGGGGAGTGGAGAGTTTCCCAGGGGGAGGGGAGGGGAGAGTGTCCCGGGGGGAGTGGAGAGTGTCCCGGGGGGAGGGGAGGGGAGAGTGTCCCGAGGTGTGGCGTGAGTGTCCCGGGGAGAGGGGAGAGTGTTCCGGGGGGATGGGAGAGTGTCCCGGGGGAAGGGAGAGTGTCCCGGGGGGAGTGGAGTGTGTCTCGGGGGGAGGGGACGTGAGAGTGTCCCGGGGGGAGGGGAGAGTGTCCCGGGGGGAGGGGAGAGTGTCCCGGGGGGAGGGGAGAGTGTCTCAGGGGGAGCGGAGATTGTCCCGTGGAGAGGGGAGAGTGTCCCGGGGGGAGGGGAGAGTGTCCCGAGGAGAGGGGAGGGGAGAGTGTCCCGAGTGAAGGGTAGAGTGTCCCGGTGGGAGGGGAGCGTGTCCCGGGGGAAGGGAGAGTGTCCCGAGGGGTGGGGAGAGTTTCCCGAGGGGAGGGGAGAATGTCTCAGTGGGAGCGGAGAGTGTACCGTGGAGAGGGGAGAGTGTCCCGGGGGGAGGGGAGGGGAGAGTGTCCCCGGGGGAGGGGAGAGTGTCTCGGGGGGAGGGGAGGAGAGAGTGTCCCGGGAGGGAGGGGAGAGTGTCCCCGGTGGAGGGGAGAGTGTCCCGGGGGGTGGGGAGAGTTTCTCGGGGGGAGGGCAGAGTGTCCCGGGGGGAGGGGAGAGTGTCTCGGGGGGAGGGGAGAGTGTCTCAGGGGGAGGGGAGAGTGTCTCGGGGGGAGGGGAGAGTGTCTCGGGGGGAGGGGAGAGTGTCTCGGGGGGAGGGGAGAGTGCCTCGGGGGAAGGGGAGAGTGTCTCGGATGAGGGGAGTGTGTCTCAGGGGGAGGGGAGAGTGTCTCGGGGGGAGGGGTGAGTGTCTCGGGGGGAGGGGGGAGTGTCCCGGGGGAGGGGAGCGTGTCTCAGGGGGAGGGGAGAGTGTCCCGGGGGAGGGGAGCGTGTCTCAGGGGGAGGGGAGAGTGTCTCAGGGGGAGGAGAGAGTGTCTCAGGGGGAGAGGAGAATGTCTCGGGGCGAGGAGAGAGTGTCTCAGATGGAGGGGAGAGTGTCTCAGGGGGAGGGGAGAGTGTCTCGGGGGGAGGGGAGAGTGTCTCGGGGGAGGGGAGAGTGTCTCGGGGGGAGGGGAGAGTGTCTCGGGGGGAGGGGAGAGTGTCTCGGGGGGAGGGGAGAGTGTCTCGGGGGGAGGGGAAAGTGTCTCGGGGGGAGGGGAGAGTGTCTCGGGGGAGGGGAGAGTGTCTCGGGGGGAGGGGAGAGTGTCTCGGGGGGAGGGGAGAGTGTCTCGGGGGGAGGGGTGAGTGTCCCGGGGGGAGGGGAGTGTGTCTCGGGGGGAGGGGCGAGTGTCCCGGGGGAGGGGAGAGTGTCTCGGGGGGAGGGGAGAGTGTCTCGGGGGGAGGGGAGAGTGTCTCGGGGGGAGGGGAGAGTGTCTCGGGGGGAGGGGAGAGTGTCTCGGGGGTAGGGGAGAGTGTCTCGGGGGGAGGGGAGAGTGTCTCGGGGGGAGGGGAGAGTGTCTCAGGGGGAGGGGAGAGTGTCTCGGGGGGAGGGGAGAGTGTCTCGGGGGGAGGGGAGAGTGTCTCGGGGGGAGGGGAGAGTGTCTCGGGGGGAGGGGAGAGTGTCTCGGGGGGAGGGGAGAGTGTCTCGGGGGGAGGGGAGAGTGTCTCGGGGGAGGGGAGAGTGTCTCGGGGGAGGGGAGAGTGTCCCGGGGGAGGGGAGCGTGTCTCAGGGGGAGGGGAGAGTGTCCCGAGGGGAGGGGAGGGGAGAATGTCTCGGGGGGAGGGGAGGGGAGAGTGTTCCGGGGGGAGGAGAGAGTGTCTCAGATGGAGGGGAGAGTGTCTCAGGGGGAGGGGAGAGTGTCTCGGGGGTAGGGGAGAGTGTCTCGGGGGGAGGGGAGTGTGTCTCAGGGGGAGGGGAGAGTGTCTCAGGGGGAGGGGAGAGTGTCTCAGGGGGTGGAGAGAGTGTCTCAGTTGGAGGGGAGAGTGTCTCGGGGAGAGGGGAGAGTGTCCCGGGGGGAGGGGTGAGTGTGCCGGGGGGAGGGGAGAGTGTCTCGGGGGGAGGGGAGAGTGTCCCGAGGGGAGGGGAGGGGAGAATGTCTCGGGGGGAGGGGAGGGGAGAGTGTTCCGGGGGGATGGGAGGGGAGAGTGTCCCGAGGAGAGGGGAGGGGAGAGTGTCCCGAGTGGAGGGGAGAGTGTCCCGGTGGGAGGGGAGCGTGTCCCGGGGGAAGGGAGAGTGTCCCGGGGGGAGGGGAGAGTTTCCCGAGGGGAGGGGAGAATGTCTCAGTGGGAGCGGAGAGTGTACCGTGGAGAGGGGAGAGTGTCCCGGGGGGAGGGGAGGGGAGAGTGTCCCCGGGGGAGGGGAGAGTGTCTCGGGGGGAGGGGAGGAGAGAGTGTCCCGGGGGGGAGGGGAGAGTGTCCCCGGTGGAGGGGAGGGGAGAGTGTCCCGAGTTGTGGCGTGAGTGTCCCGGGGAGAGGGGAGAGTGTTCCGGGGGGATGGGAGAGTGTCCCGGGGGAAGGGAGAGTGTCCCGGGGGGAGTGGAGTGTGTCTCGGGGGGAGGGGACGTGAGAGTGTCCCGGGGGGAGGGGAGAGTGTCCCGGGGGGAGGGGAGAGTGTCCCGGGGGGAGTGGAGAGTGTCTCAGGGGGAGCGGAGATTGTCCCGTGGAGAGGGGAGAGTGTCCGGGGGGAGGGGAGGGGAGAGTGTCCCAGGGGGAGGGGAGAGTGTCCCGGGGGGAGGGGAGGGGAGAGTGTCCCGCGGAGAGGGGAGGGGAGAGTGTCCCGAGTGGAGGGGAGAGTGTCCCGGTGGGAGGGGAGCGTGTCCCGGGGGAAGGGAGAGTGTCCCGGGGGGAGGGGAGAGTTTCCCGAGGGGAGGGGAGAATGTCTCAGTGGGAGCGGAGAGTGTACCCTGGAGAGGGGAGAGTGTCCCGGGGGGAGGGGAGAGGAGAGTGTCCCCGGGGGAGGGGAGAGTGTCTCGGGGGGAGGGGAGGAGAGAGTGTCCCGGGGGGGGAGGGGAGAGTGTCTCGGGGGGAGGGCAGAGTGTCTCGGGGGGAGAGGAGCGTGTCTCGGTGGGAGGGGAGAGTGTCTCAGATGGAGGGGAGTGTCTCAGGGGGAGGGGAGAGTGTCTCGGGGGGAGGGGAGAGTGTCTCGGGGGGAGGGGAGAGTGTCTCGGGGGAAGGGGAGAGTGTCTCGGATGAGGGGAGTGTGTACCGGGGGCAGGGGAGAGTGTCTCGGGGGGAGGGAGAGTGTCCCGGGGGAGGGGAGCGTGTCTCAGGGGGAGGGGAGAGTGTCTCAGCGGGAGGGGAGAGTGTCTCGGGGGAAGGGGCGAGTGTCTCGGGGGGAGGGGAGAGTGTCTCAGGTGGAGGGGAGAGTGTCTCGGGGGGAGAGGAGAATGTCTCGGGGCGAGGAGAGAGTGTCTCAGATGGAGGGGAGAGTGTCTCAGGGGGAGAGGAGAGTGTCTCGGGCGGAGGGGAGAGTGTCTCGGGGGGAGGGGAGAGTGTCTCGGGGGTCGGGGAGAGTGTCTCGGGGGGAGGGGAGTGTGTACCGGCGGCAGGGGAGAGTGTCTCGGGGGAGGGGAGAGTGTCTCAGTTGGAGGGGAGAGTGTCTCGGGGAGAGGGGAGAGTGTCCCGGGGGGAGGGGTGAGTGTGCCGGGGGGAGGGGAGAGTGTCTCGGGGGGAGGGGAGAGTGTCCCGAGGGGAGGGGAGGGGAGGGGAGAATGTCTCGGGGGGAGGGGAGGGGAGAGTGTTCCGGGGGGATGGGAGAGTGTCCCGGGGGAAGGGAGAGTGTCCCGGGGGGAGTGGAGTGTGTCTCGGGGGGAGGGGAGAGTGTCCCGAGGGGAGGGGAGAGTGTCTCGTGGGGGAGGGGAGAGTGTCCCGAGGAGAGGATAGGGGAGAGTGTCCCGGGGGGAGGGGAGAGTGTCCCGTGAGGAGGGGAGAGTGTCCCGGCGGGAGGGGAGAGTGTCCCGGGGGGAGGAGAGAGTGTCCCGTGAGGAGGGGAGAGTGTCCCGGGGGGAGGGGAGAGTGTCCCCGGGGGAGGGGAGAGTGTCTCGGGGGGGAGGGGAGAGTGTCCCGAAGAGAGGATAGGGGAGAGTGTCCCGGGGGGAGGGGAGAGTGTCCCGGGGGAAGGGGAGAGTGTCCCGGGAGGATGGGAGAGTGTCCCGGGGGGAGGGGAGAGTGTCACGTGGGGAGGGAAGGGGCGAGTGTATCGGGGGGAGGGGAGAGTGTCCCGGGAGGAGGGGAGGGGAGAATGTCTCGGGGGGAGGGGAGGGGAGAGTGTTCCGGGGGGAGGAGAGAGTGTCTCGGGGGGAGGGGAGAGTGTCTCAGATGGAGGGGAGAGTGTCTCAGGGGGAGGGGAGAGTGTCTCGGGGGGAGGGGAGAGTGTCTCGGGGCGAGGAGAGAGTGTCTCAGATGGAGGGGAGAGTGTCTCAGGGGGAGGGGAGAGTGTCTCGGGGGGAGGGGAGAGTGTCTCGGGGGGAGGGGAGAGTGTCTCGGGGGGAGGGGAGAGTGTCTCGGGGGGAGGGGAGAGTGTCTCGGGGGGAGGGGAGAGTGTCTCGGGGGGAGGGGAGAGTGTCTCGGGGGTAGGGGAGAGTGTCTCGGGGGAGGGGAGAGTGTCCCGGGGGAGGGGAGCGTGTCTCAGGGAGAGGGGAGAGTGTCTCAGGGGGTGGAGAGAGTGTCTCAGTTGGAGGGGAGAGTGTCTCGGGGAGAGGGGAGAGTGTCCCGGGGGGAGGGGTGAGTGTGCCGGGGGGAGGGGAGAGTGTCTCGGGGGGAGGGGAGAGTGTCCCGAGGGGAGGGGAGGGGAGAATGTCTCGGGGGGAGGGGAGGGGAGAGTGTTCCGGGGGGATGGGAGGGGAGAGTGTCCCGAGGAGAGGGGAGCGTGTCCCGGGGGAAGGGAGAGTGTCCCGGGGGGAGGGGAGGAGAGAGTGTCCCGGGGGGGGAAGGGAGAGTGTCTCGGGGGGAGGGCAGAGTGTCTCGGGGGGAGAGGAGCGTGTCTCGGTGGGAGGGGAGAGTGTCTCAGATGGAGGGGAGTGTCTCAGGGGGAGGGGAGAGTGTCTCGGGGGGAGGGGAGAGTGTCTCGGGGGGAGGGGAGAGTGTCTCGGGGGAAGGGGAGAGTGTCTCGGATGAGGGGAGTGTGTACCGGGGGCAGGGGAGAGTGTCTCGGGGGGAGGGGAGAGTGTCCCGGGGGAGGGGAGCGTGTCTCAGGGGGAGGGGAGAGTGTCTCAGCGGGAGGAGAGAGTGTCTCAGGGGGAGGGGAGAGTGTCTCGGGGGAAGGGGCGAGTGTCTCGGGGGGAGGGGAGAGTGTCTCAGGTGGAGGGGAGAGTGTCTCGGGCGGAGGGGAGAGTGTCTCGGGGGAGGGGAGAGTGTCTCAGGGGGAGGGGAGAGTGTCTCGGGCGGAGGGGAGAGTGTCTCGGGTGGAGGGGAGAGTGTCTCGGTGGGAGGGGAGAGTGTCTCGGGGGTAGGGGAGAGTGTCTCGGGGGGAGGGGAGTGTGTACCGGCGGCAGGGGAGAGTGTCTCGGGGGAGGGGAGAGTGTCCCGGGGGAGGGGAGCGTGTCTCAGTTGGAGGGGAGAGTGTCTCGGGGGGAGGGGAGAGTGTCTCAGGGGGAGGGGAGAGTGTCTCGGGGGGAGGGGAGAGTGTCTCGGGGGGAGGGGAGAGTGTCTCGGGGGAGGGGAGAGTGTCTCGGGGGAGGGGAGAGTGTCCCGGGGGAGGGGAGCGTGTCTCAGGGGGAGGGGAGAGTGTCCCGAGGGGAGGGGAGGGGAGAATGTCTCGGGGGGAGGGGAGGGGAGAGTGTTCCGGGGGGAGGAGAGAGTGTCTCAGATGGAGGGGAGAGTGTCTCAGGGGGAGGGGAGAGTGTCTCGGGGGTAGGGGAGAGTGTCTCGGGGGGAGGGGAGTGTGTACCGGCGGCAGGGGAGAGTGTCTCGGGGGAGGGGAGAGTGTCCCGGGGGAGGGGAGCGTGTCTCAGGGGGAGGGGAGAGTGTCTCAGGGGGTGGAGAGAGTGTCTCAGTTGGAGGGGAGAGTGTCTCGGGGAGAGGGGAGAGTGTCCCGGGGGGAGGGGTGAGTGTGCCGGGGGGAGGGGAGAGTGTCTCGGGGGGAGGGGAGAGTGTCCCGAGGGGAGGGGAGGGGAGAATGTCTCGGGGGGAGGGGAGGGGAGAGTGTTCCGGGGGGATGGGAGGGGAGAGTGTCCCGAGGAGAGGGGAGGGGAGAGTGTCCCGAGTGGAGGGGAGAGTGTCCCGGTGGGAGGGGAGCGTGTCCCGGGGGAAGGGAGAGTGTCCCGGGGGGAGGGGAGAGTTTCCCGAGGGGAGGGGAGAATGTCTCAGTGGGAGCGGAGAGTGTCCCGGTGGGAGGGGAGCGTGTCCCGGGGGAAGGGAGAGTGTCCCGGGGGGAGGGGAGAGTTTCCAAGGGGGGAGGGGAGGGGAGAGTGTCCCCGGGGGAGGGGAGAGTGTCTCGGGGGGAGGGGAGGAGAGAGTGTCCCGGGGGGGAGGGGAGAGTGTCCCCGGTGGAGGGGAGGGGAGAGTGTCCCGAGTTGTGGCGTGAGTGTCCCGGGGAGAGGGGAGAGTGTTCCGGGGGGATGGGAGAGGGTCCCGGGGGAAGGGAGAGTGTCCCGGGGGGAGTGGAGTGTGTCTCGGGGGGAGGGGACGTGAGAGTGTCCCGGGGGGAGGGGAGAGTGTCCCGGGGGGAGGGGAGAGTGTCCCGGGGGGAGTGGAGAGTGTCTCAGGGGGAGCGGAGATTGTCCCGTGGAGAGGGGAGAGTGTCCGGGGGGAGGGGAGGGGAGAGTGTCCCAGGGGGAGGGGAGAGTGTCCCGGGGGGAGGGGAGGGGAGAGTGTCCCGCGGAGAGGGGAGGGGAGAGTGTCCCGAGTGGAGGGGAGAGTGTCCCGGTGGGAGGGGAGCGTGTCCCGGGGGAAGGGAGAGTGTCCCGGGGGGAGGGGAGAGTTTCCCGAGGGGAGGGGAGAATGTCTCAGTGGGAGCGGAGAGTGTACCCTGGAGAGGGGAGAGTGTCCCGGGGGGAGGGGAGGGGAGAGTGTCCCCGGGGGAGGGGAGAGTGTCTCGGGGGGAGGGGAGGAGAGAGTGTCCCGGGGGGGGAGGGGAGAGTGTCTCGGGGGGAGGGCAGAGTGTCTCGGGGGGAGAGGAGCGTGTCTCGGTGGGAGGGGAGAGTGTCTCAGATGGAGGGGAGTGTCTCAGGGGGAGGGGAGAGTGTCTCGGGGGGAGGGGAGAGTGTCTCGGGGGGAGGGGAGAGTGTCTCGGGGGAAGGGGAGAGTGTCTCGGATGAGGGGAGTGTGTACCGGGGGCAGGGGAGAGTGTCTCGGGGGGAGGGGAGAGTGTCCCGGGGGAGGGGAGCGTGTCTCAGGGGGAGGGGAGAGTGTCTCAGCGGGAGGGGAGAGTGTCTCGGGGGAAGGGGCGAGTGTCTCGGGGGGAGGGGAGAGTGTCTCAGGTGGAGGGGAGAGTGTCTCGGGGGGAGAGGAGAATGTCTCGGGGCGAGGAGAGAGTGTCTCAGATGGAGGGGAGAGTGTCTCAGGGGGAGAGGAGAGTGTCTCGGGCGGAGGGGAGAGTGTCTCGTGGGGAGGGGAGAGTGTCTCGGGGGGAGGGGAGAGTGTCTCGGGGGTATGGGAGAGTGTCCGGGGGGAGGGGAGGGGAGAGTGTCCCAGGGGGAGGGGAGAGTGTCTCGGGCGGAGGGGAGAGTGTCTCGGGGGGAGGGGAGAGTGTCTCGGGGGAGGGGAGAGTGTCTCAGTTGGAGGGGAGAGTGTCTCGGGGAGAGGGGAGAGTGTCCCGGGGGGAGGGGTGAGTGTGCCGGGGGGAGGGGAGAGTGTCTCGGGGGGAGGGGAGAGTGTCCCGAGGGGAGGGGAGGGGAGAATGTCTCGGGGGGAGGGGAGGGGAGAGTGTTCCGGGGGGATGGGAGAGTGTCCCGGGGGAAGGGAGAGTGTCCCGGGGGGAGTGGAGTGTGTCTCGGGGGGAGGGGAGAGTGTCCCGAGGGGAGGGGAGAGTGTCTCGTGGGGGAGGGGAGAGTGTCCCGAGGAGAGGATAGGGGAGAGTGTCCCGGGGGGAGGGGAGAGTGTCCCGTGAGGAGGGGAGAGTGTCCCGGCGGGAGGGGAGAGTGTCCCGGGGGGAGGAGAGAGTGTCCCGTGAGGAGGGGAGAGTGTCCCGGGGGGAGGGGAGAGTGTCCCCGGGGGAGGGGAGAGTGTCTCGGGGGGGAGGGGAGAGTGTCCCGAAGAGAGGATAGGGGAGAGTGTCCCGGGGGGAGGGGAGAGTGTCCCGGGGGAAGGGGAGAGTGTCCCGGGAGGAAGGGAGAGTGTCCCGGGGGAAGGGGAGAGTGTCCCGGGAGGAAGGGAGAGTGTATCGGGGGGAGGGGAGAGTGTCTCGGGGGGAGGGGAGAGTGTCTCAGATGGAGGGGAGAGTGTTTCAGGGGGAGGGGAGAGTGTCTCGGGGGGAGGGGAGAGTGTCTCGGGGCGAGGAGAGAGTGTCTCAGATGGAGGGGAGAGTGTCTCAGGGGGAGGGGAGAGTGTCTCGGGGGGAGGGGAGAGTGTCTCGGGGGGAGGGGAGAGTGTCTCGGGGGGAGGGGAGAGTGTCTCAGGGGGAGGGGAGAGTGTCTCGGGGGGAGGGGAGAGTGTCTCGGGGGGAGGGGAGAGTGTCTCGGGGGTAGGGGAGAGTGTCTCGGGGGGAGGGGAGTGTGTACCGGCGGCAGGGGAGAGTGTCTCGGGGGAGGGGAGAGTGTCCCGGGGGAGGGGAGCGTGTCTCAGGGAGAGGGGAGAGTGTCTCAGGGGGTGGAGAGAGTGTCTCAGTTGGAGGGGAGAGTGTCTCGGGGAGAGGGGAGAGTGTCCCGGGGGGAGGGGTGAGTGTGCCGGGGGGAGGGGAGAGTGTCTCGGGGGGAGGGGAGAGTGTCCCGAGGGGAGGGGAGGGGAGAATGTCTCGGGGGGAGGGGAGGGGAGAGTGTTCCGGGGGGATGGGAGGGGAGAGTGTCCCGAGGAGAGGGGAGGGGAGAGTGTCCCGAGTGGAGGGGAGAGTGTCCCGGTGGGAGGGGAGCGTGTCCCGGGGGAAGGGAGAGTGTCCCGGGGGGAGGGGAGGAGAGAGTGTCCCGGGGGGGGAAGGGAGAGTGTCTCGGGGGGAGGGCAGAGTGTCTCGGGGGGAGAGGAGCGTGTCTCGGTGGGAGGGGAGAGTGTCTCAGATGGAGGGGAGTGTCTCAGGGGGAGGGGAGAGTGTCTCGGGGGGAGGGGAGAGTGTCTCGGGGGGAGGGGAGAGTGTCTCGGGGGAAGGGGAGAGTGTCTCGGATGAGGGGAGTGTGTACCGGGGGCAGGGGAGAGTTTCTCGGGGGGAGGGGAGAGTGTCCCGGGGGAGGGGAGCGTGTCTCAGGGGGAGGGGAGAGTGTCTCAGCGGGAGGAGAGAGTGTCTCAGGGGGAGGGGAGAGTGTCTCGGGGGAAGGGGCGAGTGTCTCGGGGGGAGGGGAGAGTGTCTCAGGTGGAGGGGAGAGTGTCTCGGGCGGAGGGGAGAGTGTCTCGGGGGAGGGGAGAGTGTCTCAGGGGGAGGGGAGAGTGTCTCGGGCGGAGGGGAGAGTGTCTCGGGTGGAGGGGAGAGTGTCTCGGTGGGAGGGGAGAGTGTCTCGGGGGGAGGGGAGAGTGTCTCGGGGGGAGGGGAGTGTGTACCGGCGGCAGGGGAGAGTGTCTCGGGGGAGGGGAGAGTGTCCCGGGGGAGGGGAGCGTGTCTCAGTTGGAGGGGAGAGTGTCTCGGGGGGAGGGGAGAGTGTCCCGGGGGGAGGGGTGAGTGTGCCGGGGGGAGGGGAGAGTGTCTCGGGGGGAGGGGAGAGTGTCCCGAGGGGAGGGGAGGGGAGAATGTCTCGTGGGGAGGGAAGGGGCGAGTGTATCGGGGGGAGGGGAGAGTGTCCCGGGAGGAAGGGAGAGTGTCCCGGGGGGAGGGGAGAGTGTCTCGTGGGGAGGGAAGGGGCGAGTGTATCGGGGGGAGGGGAGAGTGTCCCGGGAGGAGGGGAGTGTGTCCCGGGGGGAGGGGAGAGTGTCTCGTGGGGAGGGAAGGGGCGAGTGTATCAGGGGGAGGGGAGAATGTCTCGGGGGGAGGGGAGGGGAGAGTGTTCCGGGGGGAGGAGAGAGTGTCTCGGGGGGAGGGGAGAGTGTCTCGGGGGTAGGGGAGAGTGTCTCGGGGGGAGGGGAGAGTGTCCCGGGGGAGGGGAGCATGTCTCAGTTGGAGGGGAGAGTGTCTCGGGGAGAGGGGAGAGTGTCCCGGGGGGAGGGGAGAGTGTCTCGGGGGGGAGGGGAGAATGTCCCGAGGAGAGGGTAGGGGAGAGTGTCCCGGGGGGAGGGGAGAGTGTCCCGGGAGGAAGGGAGAGTGTCCCGGGGGGAGGGGAGGGTGTCTCGTGGGGAGGGAAGGGGCGAGTGTATCGGGGGGAGGGGAGAGTGTCCCGGGAGGAGGGGAGGGGAGAATGTCTCGGGGGGAGGGGAGGGGAGAGTGTTCCGGGGGGAGGAGAGAGTGTCTCAGGGGGAGGGGAGAGTGTCTCAGGGGGAGGGGAGAGTGTCTCGGGGGAAGGGGCGAGTGTCTCGGGGGGAGGGGAGAGTGTCTCGGGGGGAGAGGAGAATGTCTCGGGGCGAGGAGAGAGTGTCTCAGGGGGAGGGGAGAGTGTCTCGGGGGGAGGGGAGAGTGTCTCGGTGGGAGGGGAGAGTGTCTCGGTGGGAGGGGAGAGTGTCTCAGGGGGAGGGGAGAGTGTCTCGGGGGGAGGGGAGAGTGTCTCGGGGGGAGGGGAGAGTGTCTCGGTGGGAGGGGAGAGTGTCTCAGGGGGAGGGGAGAGTGTCTCGGGGGGAGGGGAGAGTGTCTCGGGGGGAGGGGAGAGTGTCTCGGGGGGAGGGGAGAGTGTCTCGGGGGTCGGGGAGAGTGTCTCGGGGGGAGGGGAGTGTGTACCGGCGGCAGGGGAGAGTGTCTCGGGGGAGGGGAGAGTGTCCCGGGGGTGGGGAGCGTGTCTCAGGGGGAGGGGAGAGTGTCTCGGGGGGAGGGGAGAGTGTCTCAGTTGGAGGGGAGAGTGTCTCGGGGAGAGGGGAGAGTGTCCCGGGGGGAGGGGTGAGTGTGCCGGGGGGAGGGGAGAGTGTCTCGGGGGGAGGGGAGAGTGTCCCGAGGGGAGGGGAGGGGAGAGTGTCCCGAGGAGAGGGGAGGGGAGAGTGTCCCGAGTGGAGGGGAGAGTGTCCCGGTGGGAGGGGAGCGTGTCCCGGGGGTAGGGAGAGTGTCCCGGGGGGTGGGGAGAGTTTCCCGAGGGGAGGGGAGAATGTCTCAGTGGGAGCGGAGAGTGTACCCTGGAGAGGGGAGAGTGTCCCGGGGGGAGGGGAGGGGAGAGTGTCCCCGGGGGAGGGGAGAGTGTCTCGGGGGGAGGGGAGGAGAGAGTGTCCCGGGGGGGAGGGGAGAGTGTCCCCGGTGGAGGAGAGGGGAGAGTGTCCCGAGGTGTGGCGTGAATGTCCCGGGGAGAGGGGAGAGTGTTCCGGGGGGATGGGAGAGTGTCACGGGGGGAGGGGAGAGTGTCCCGAGGTGTGGCGTGAGTGTCCCGGGGAGAGGGGAGAGTGTTCCGGGGGGATGGGAGAGTGTCCCGGGGAGAGGGGAGAGTGTCCCGGGGGGAGGGGAGAGTGTACCGGGGGGAGTGGAGTGTGTCTCGGGGGGAGGGGACGTGAGAGTGTCCCGGGGAGAGGGGAGAGTGTTCCGGGGGGAGGGGAGAGTGTCTCAGGGGGAGGGGAGAGTGTCCCGGGGGAGGGAAGAGTGTCCCGGGGGGGAGGGGAGAGTGTCCCGGGGGGAGGGGAGAGTGTCTCAGGGGGAGCGGAGATTGTCCCGTGGAGAGGGGAGAGTGTCCGGGGGGAGGGGAGGGGAGAGTGTCCCAGGGGGAGGGGAGAGTGTCCCGTGGGGAGGGAAGGGGGAGTGTCCCGAGGAGAGGGGAGGGGAGAGTGTCCCGAGTGGAGGGGAGAGTGTCCCGGTGGGAGGGGAGCGTGTCCCGGGGGAAGGGAGAGTGTCCCGGGGGGAGGGGAGAGTTTCCCGAGGGGAGGGGAGAATGTCTCAGTGGGAGCGGAGAGTGTAGTGTGGAGAGGGGAGAGTGTCCCGGGGGGAGGGGAGGGGAGAGTGTCCCCGGGGGAGGGGAGAGTGTCTCGGGGGGAGGGGAGGAGTGAGTGTCCCGGGGGGGAGGGGAGAGTGTCCCCGGTGGAGGGGAGAGTGTCCCGGGGGGTGGGGAGAGTGTCTCGGGGGGAGGGCAGAGTGTCTCGGGGGGAGAGGAGCGTGTCTCGGGGGGAGGGGAGAGTGTCTCAGATGGAGGGGAGTGTGTCTCAGGGGGAGGGGAGAGTGTCTCGGGGGGAGGGGAGAGTGACTCGGGGGGAGGGGAGAGTGTCTCGGGGGAAGGGGAGAGTGTCTCGGATGAGGGGAGTGTGTACCGGGGGCAGGGGAGAGTGTCTCGGGGGGAGGGGAGAGTGTCCCGGGGGAGGGGAGCGTGTCTCAGGGGGAGGGGAGAGTGTCTCAGCGGGAGGAGAGAGTGTCTCAGGGGGAGGTGGGAGTGTCTCGGGGGAAGGGGCGAGTGTCTCGGGGGGAGGGGAGAGTGTCTCAGGTGGAGGGGAGAGTGTCTCGGGGGGAGAGGAGAATGTCTCGGGGCGAGGAGAGAGTGTCTCAGATGGAGGGGAGAGTGTCTCAGGGGGAGGGGAGAGTGTCTCGGGGGGAGGGGAGAGTGTCTCGGGGGGAGGGGAGAGTGTCTCGGGGGGAGGGGAGGGTGTCTCGTGGGGAGGGAAGGGGCGAGTGTATCGGGGGGAGGGGAGAGTGTCCCGGGAGGAGGGGAGGGGAGAATGTCTCGGGGGGAGGGGAGGGGAGAGTGTTCCGGGGGGAGGAGAGAGTGTCTCAGGGGGAGGGGAGAGTGTCTCAGGGGGAGGGGAGAGTGTCTCGGGGGAAGGGGCGAGTGTCTCGGGGGGAGGGGAGAGTGTCTCGGGGGGAGAGGAGAATGTCTCGGGGCGAGGAGAGAGTGTCTCAGGGGGAGGGGAGAGTGTCTCGGGGGGAGGGGAGAGTGTCTCGGTGGGAGGGGAGAGTGTCTCGGTGGGAGGGGAGAGTGTCTCAGGGGGAGGGGAGAGTGTCTCGGGGGGAGGGGAGAGTGTCTCGGGGGGAGGGGAGAGTGTCTCGGTGGGAGGGGAGAGTGTCTCAGGGGGAGGGGAGAGTGTCTCGGGGGGAGGGGAGAGTGTCTCGGGGGGAGGGGAGAGTGTCTCGGGGGGAGGGGAGAGTGTCTCGGGGGTCGGGGAGAGTGTCTCGGGGGGAGGGGAGTGTGTACCGGCGGCAGGGGAGAGTGTCTCGGGGGAGGGGAGAGTGTCCCGGGGGTGGGGAGCGTGTCTCAGGGGGAGGGGAGAGTGTCTCGGGGGGAGGGGAGAGTGTCTCAGTTGGAGGGGAGAGTGTCTCGGGGAGAGGGGAGAGTGTCCCGGGGGGAGGGGTGAGTGTGCCGGGGGGAGGGGAGAGTGTCTCGGGGGGAGGGGAGAGTGTCCCGAGGGGAGGGGAGGGGAGAGTGTCCCGAGGAGAGGGGAGGGGAGAGTGTCCCGAGTGGAGGGGAGAGTGTCCCGGTGGGAGGGGAGCGTGTCCCGGGGGTAGGGAGAGTGTCCCGGGGGGTGGGGAGAGTTTCCCGAGGGGAGGGGAGAATGTCTCAGTGGGAGCGGAGAGTGTACCCTGGAGAGGGGAGAGTGTCCCGGGGGGAGGGGAGGGGAGAGTGTCCCCGGGGGAGGGGAGAGTGTCCCCGGGGGGAGGGGAGGAGAGAGTGTCCCCGGGGGAGGGGAGAGTGTCTCGGGGGGAGGGGAGGAGAGAGTGTCCCGGGGGGGAGGGGAGAGTGTCCCCGGTGGAGGAGAGGGGAGAGTGTCCCGAGGTGTGGCGTGAATGTCCCGGGGAGAGGGGAGAGTGTTCCGGGGGGATGGGAGAGTGTCACGGGGGGAGGGGAGAGTGTCCCGAGGTGTGGCGTGAGTGTCCCGGGGAGAGGGGAGAGTGTTCCGGGGGGATGGGAGAGTGTCCCGGGGAGAGGGGAGAGTGTCCCGGGGGGAGGGGAGAGTGTACCGGGGGGAGTGGAGTGTGTCTCGGGGGGAGGGGACGTGAGAGTGTCCCGGGGAGAGGGGAGAGTGTTCCGGGGGGAGGGGAGAGTGTCTCAGGGGGAGGGGAGAGTGTCCCGGGGGAGGGAAGAGTGTCCCGGGGGGAGGGGAGAGTGTCCCGGGGGGAGGGGAGAGTGTCTCAGGGGGAGCGGAGATTGTCCCGTGGAGAGGGGAGAGTGTCCGGGGGGAGGGGAGGGGAGAGTGTCCCAGGGGGAGGGGAGAGTGTCCCGTGGGGAGGGAAGGGGGAGTGTCCCGAGGAGAGGGGAGGGGAGAGTGTCCCGAGTGGAGGGGAGAGTGTCCCGGTGGGAGGGGAGCGTGTCCCGGGGGAAGGGAGAGTGTCCCGGGGGGAGGGGAGAGTTTCCCGAGGGGAGGGGAGAATGTCTCAGTGGGAGCGGAGAGTGTAGTGTGGAGAGGGGAGAGTGTCCCGGGGGGAGGGGAGGGGAGAGTGTCCCCGGGGGAGGGGAGAGTGTCTCGGGGGGAGGGGAGGAGTGAGTGTCCCGGGGGGGAGGGGAGAGTGTCCCCGGTGGAGGGGAGAGTGTCCCGGGGGGTGGGGAGAGTGTCTCGGGGGGAGGGCAGAGTGTCTCGGGGGGAGAGGAGCGTGTCTCGGGGGGAGGGGAGAGTGTCTCAGATGGAGGGGAGTGTGTCTCAGGGGGAGGGGAGAGTGTCTCGGGGGGAGGGGAGAGTGACTCGGGGGGAGGGGAGAGTGTCTCGGGGGAAGGGGAGAGTGTCTCGGATGAGGGGAGTGTGTACCGGGGGCAGGGGAGAGTGTCTCGGGGGGAGGGGAGAGTGTCCCGGGGGAGGGGAGCGTGTCTCAGGGGGAGGGGAGAGTGTCTCAGCGGGAGGAGAGAGTGTCTCAGGGGGAGGTGGGAGTGTCTCGGGGGAAGGGGCGAGTGTCTCGGGGGGAGGGGAGAGTGTCTCAGGTGGAGGGGAGAGTGTCTCGGGGGGAGAGGAGAATGTCTCGGGGCGAGGAGAGAGTGTCTCAGATGGAGGGGAGAGTGTCTCAGGGGGAGGGGAGAGTGTCTCGGGGGGAGGGGAGAGTGTCTCGGGGGGAGGGGAGAGTGTCTCGGGGGGAGGGGAGAGTGTCTCGGGGGTAGGGGAGAGTGTCTCGGGGGGAGGGGAGTGTGTACCGGCGGCAGGGGAGAGTGTCTCGGGGGAGGGGAGAGTGTCTCAGGTGGAGGGGAGAGTGTCTCGGGGGGAGAGGAGAATGTCTCGGGGCGAGGAGAGAGTGTCTCAGATGGAGGGGAGAGTGTCTCAGGGGGAGGGGAGAGTGTCTCGGGGGGAGGGGAGAGTGTCTTGGGGGGAGGGGAGAGTGTCTCAGGGGGAGGGGAGAGTGTCTCAGGGGGAGGGGAGAGTGTCTCGGGGGGAGGGGAGAGTGTCTCGGGGGGAGGGGAGCGTGTCTCAGGGGGTGGGGAGAGTGTCTCAGGGGGTGGAGAGAGTGTCTCAGTTGGAGGGGAGAGTGTCTCGGGGGAAGGGAGCGTGTCCCGGGGGGAGTGGAGTGTGTCTCGGGGGGAGGGGAGAGTGTCCCGAGGGGAGGGGAGAGTGTCCCGAGGAGAGGATAGGGGAGAGTGTCCCGGGGGGAGGGGAGAGTGTCCCGAGGGGAGGGGAGGGGAGAATGTCTCGGGGGGAGGGGAGGGGAGAGTGTTCCGGGGGGATGGGAGAGTGTCCCGGGGGAAGGGAGAGTGTCCCGGGGGGAGTGAAGTGTGTCTCAGGGGGAGGGGAGAGTGTCCCGAGGGGCGGGGAGAGTGTCTCGTGGGGGAGGGGAGAGTGTCCCGAGGAGAGGGTAGGGGAGAGTGTCCCGGGGGGGAGGGGAGAGTGTCCCCGGTGGAGGGGAGGGGAGAGTGTCCCGAGGTGTGGCGTGAGTGTCCCGGGGAGAGGGGAGAGTGTCCCGTGAGGAGGGGAGAGTGTCCCGTGAGGAGGGGAGAGTGTCCAGGGGGGAGGGGAGAGTGTCCCGGGGGGAGGGGAGAGTGTCCCGTGAGGAGGGGAGAGTGTCCCGGGGGGAGGGGAGAGTGTCCCGGCGGGAGGAGAGAGTGTCCCGTGAGGAGGGGAGAGTGTCCAGGGGGGAGGGGAGAGTGTCACGGGGGGGAGGGGAGAGTGTCCCGAGGAGAGGGTAGGGGAGAGTGTCCCGGGGGAAGGGGAGAGTGTCCCGGGAGGAAGGGAGAGTGTCCCGGGGGGAGGGGAGAGTGTCTCGTGGGGAGGGAAGGGGCGAGTGTATCGGGGGGAGGGGAGAGTGTCCCGGGAGGAGGGGAGGGGAGAATGTCTCGGGGGGAGGGGAGGGGAGAGTGTTCCGGGGGGAGGAGAGAGTGTCTCAGATGGAGGGGAGAGTGTCTCAGGGGGAGGGGAGAGTGTCTCGGGGGGAGGGGAGAGTGTCTCGGGGGGAGGGGAGAGTGTCTCGGGGGGAGAGGAGAATGTCTCGGGGCGAGGAGAGAGTGTCTCAGGGGGAGGGGAGAGTGTCTCAGGGGGAGGGGAGAGTGTCTCGGGGGAAGGGGAGAGTGTCACGGGGGGAGGGGAGAGTGTCTCGGGTGTAGGGGAGAGTGTCTCGGGGGGAGGGGAGTGTGTACCGGCGGCAGGGGAGAGTGTCTCGGGGGAGGGGAGAGTGTCCCGGGGGAGGGGAGCGTGTCTCAGGGGGAGGGGAGAGTGTCTCAGGGGGTGGAGAGAGTGTCTCAGTTGGAGGGGAGAGTGTCTCGGGGAGAGGGGAGAGTGTCCCGGGGGGAGGGGTGAGTGTGCCGGGGGGAGGGGAGAGTGTCTCGGGGGGAGGGGAGAGTGTCCCGAGGGGAGGGGAGGGGAGAATGTCTCGGGGGGAGGGGAGGGGAGAGTGTTCCGGGGGGATGGGAGGGGAGAGTGTCCCGAGGGGAGGGGAGGGGAGAATGTCTCGGGGGGAGGGGAGGGGAGAGTGTCCCGGGGGGAGGGGAGGGGAGAGTGTCCCCGGGGGAGGGGAGAGTGTCTCGGGGGGAGGGGAGGAGAGAGTGTCCCGGGGGGGAGGGGAGAGTGTCCCCGGTGGAGGGGAGGGGAGAGTGTCCCGAGGTGTGGCGTGAGTGTCCCGGGGAGAGGGGAGAGTGTTCCGGGGGGATGGGAGAGTGTCCCGGGGGAAGGGAGAGTGTCCCGGGGGGAGTGGAGTGTGTCTCGGGGGGAGGGGACGTGAGAGTGTCCCTGGGGGAGGGGAGAGTGTCCCGGGGGGAGGGGAGAGTGTCCCGGGGGGAGGGGAGAGTGTCCCGGGGGGAGGGGAGAGTGTCCCGGGGGGAGGGGAGAGTGTCCCGGGGGGAGGGGAGAGTGTCCCGGGGGGAGGGGAGAGTGTCCCGGGGGGAGGGGAGAGTGTCTCAGGGGGAGCGGAGATTGTCCCGTGGAGAGGGGAGAGTGTCCGGGGGGAGGGGAGGGGAGAGTGTCCCAGGGGGAGGGGAGAGTGTCCCGGGGGGAGGGGAGGGGAGAGTGTCCCGAGGAGAGGGGAGGGGAGAGTGTCCCGAGTGGAGGGGAGAGTGTCCCGGTGGGAGGGGAGCGTGTCCCGGGGGAAGGGAGAGTGTCCCGGGGGGAGGGGAGAGTTTCCCGAGGGGAGGGGAGAATGTCTCAGTGGGAGCGGAGAGTGTACCGTGGAGAGGGGAGAGTGTCCCGGGGGGAGGGGAGGGGAGAGTGTCCCCGGGGGAGGGGAGAGTGTCTCGGGGGGAGGGGAGGAGAGAGTGTCCCGGGGGGGAGGGGAGAGTGTCCCCGGTGGAGGGGAGAGTGTCCCGGGGGGTGGGGAGAGTGTCTCAGATGGAGGGGAGAGTGTCTCAGGGGGAGGGGAGAGTGTCTCGGGGGGAGGGGAGAGTGTCTCAGATGGAGGGGAGAGTGTCTCAGGGGGAGGGGAGAGTGTCTCAGATGGAGGGGAGAGTGTCTCAGGGGGAGTGGAGTGTGTCCCGGGGGGTGGGGAGAGTGTCTCGGGGGGAGGGCAGAGTTTCTCGGGGGGAGAGGAGCGTGTCTCGGGGGGAGGGGAGAGTGTCTCAGATGGAGGGGAGAGTGTCTCAGGGGGAGGGGAGAGTGTCTCGGGGGGAGGGGAGAGTGTCTCGGGGGGAGGGGAGAGTGTCTCGGGGGAAGGGGAGAGTGTCTCGGATGAGGGGAGTGTGTACCGGGGGCAGGGGAGAGTGTCTCGGGGGGAGGGGAGAGTGTCCCGGGGGAGGGGAGCGTGTCTCAGGGGGAGGGGAGAGTGTCTCAGCGGGAGGAGAGAGTGTCTCAGGGGGAGGGGAGAGTGTCTCGGGGGAAGGGGCGAGTGTCTCGGGGGGAGGGGAGAGTGTCTCGGGGGGAGGGGAGAGTGTCTCGGGGGGAGGGGAGAGTGTCTCGGGGGTAGGGGAGAGTGTCTCGGGGGGAGGGGAGAGTGTCTCGGGGGGAGGGGAGAGTGTCTCAGGGGGAGGGGAGAGTGTCTCGGGGGGAGGGGAGAGTGTCTCGGGGGGAGGGGAGAGTGTCTCGGGGGGAGGGGCGAGTGTCTCGGGGGGAGGGGAGAGTGTCTCGGGGGGAGGGGAGAGTGTCTCGGGGGTAGGGGAGAGTGTCTCGGGGGGAGGGGAGAGTGTCTCGGGGGGAGGGGAGAGTGTCTCGGGGAGAGGGGAGAGTGTCCCGGGGGGAGGGGTGAGTGTGCCGGGGGGAGGGGAGAGTGTCTCGGGGGGAGGGGAGAGTGTCCCGAGTGGAGGGGAGGGGAGAATGTCTCGGGGGGAGGGGAGGGGAGAGTGTTCCGGGGGGATGGGAGAGTGTCCCGGGGGAAGGGAGTGTGTCCCGGGGGGAGTGGAGTGTGTCTCGGGGGGACGGGACGTGAGAGTGTCCCGGGGGGAGGGGAGAGTGTCCCGGGGGGAGGGGAGTGGAGAGTGTCTCGCGGGGAGGGGAGAGTGTCCCGAGGGGCAGGGTGAGTGTCCCGGGGGGAGGTGAGAGTGTCTCGGGGGGAGGGGAGAGTGTCCCGAGGGGAGGGGAGAGTGTCTCGTGGGGGAGGGGAGAGTGTCCCGAGGAGAGAGTAGGGGAGAGTGTCCCGGGGGGAGGGGAGAGTGTCCCGGGGGGAGGGGAAAGTGTCCCGGGGGGAGGGGAGAGTGTCTCGGGCGGGAGGGGAGTGTGTCCCGAGGAGAGGGTAGGGGAGAGTGTCCCGGGGGGAGGGGAGAGTGTCCCGGGAGGAAGGGAGAGTGTCCCGGGGGGAGGGGCGAGTGTATCGGGGGGAGGGGAGAGTGTCCCGGGAGGAGGGGAGGGGAGAATGTCTCGGGGGGACGGGAGGGGAGAGTGTTCCGGGGTGATGGGAGAGTGTCCCGGGGGAAGGGAGAGTGTCCCGAGGGGAGTGGAGTGTGTCTCGGGGGGAGGGGACGTGAGAGTGTCCCGGGGGGAGGGGAGAGTGTCCCGGGGGGAGGGGAGGGGAGAGTGTCTCGGGGGGAGGGGAGGAGAGAGTGTCCCGGGGGGGAGGGGAGAGTGTCCCCGGTGGAGGGGAGAGTGTCTCGGGGGGAGGGGAGAGTGTCTCAGATGGAGGGGAGAGTGTCTCAGGGGGAGTGGAGTGTGTCCCGGGTGGTGGGGAGAGTGTCCCGGGGGGTGGGGAGAGTGTCTCGGGGGGAGGGCAGAGTGTCTCGGGGGGAGAGGAGCGTGTCTCGGGGGGAGGGGAGAGTGTCTCAGATGGAGGGGAGAGTGTCTCAGGGGGAGGGGAGAGTGTCTCGGGGGGAGGCGAGAGTGTCTCGGGGGAAGGGGAGAGTGTCTCAGGGGGAGTGGAGTGTGTCCCGGGTGGTGGGGAGAGTGTCTCGGGGGGAGGGGAGAGTGTCCCCGGTGGAGGGGAGAGTGTCCCGGGGGGTGGGCAGAGTGTCTCGGGGGGAGGGCAGAGTGTCTCGGGGGGAGAGGAGCGTGTCTCGGGGGGAGGGGAGAGTGTCTCAGATGGAGGGGAGAGTGTCTCAGGGGGAGGGGAGAGTGTCTCGGGGGGAGGCGAGAGTGTCTCGGGGGGAGGGGAGAGTGTCTCGGGGGAAGGGGAGAGTGTCCCGGATGAGGGGAGTGTGTACCGGGGGCAGGGGAGAGTGTCTCGGGGGGAGGGGAGAGTGTCCCGGGGGAGGGGAGCGTGTCTCAGGGGGAGGGGAGAGTGTCTCAGCGGGAGGAGAGAGTGTCTCAGGGGGAGGGGAGAGTGTCTCGGGGGAAGGGGCGAGTGTCTCGGGGGGAGGGGAGAGTGTCTCGGGGGGAGGGGAGAGTGTCTCGGGGGTAGGGGAGAGTGTCTCGGGGGGAGGGGTGAGTGTCTCGGGGGGAGCGGAGAGTGTCTCGGGGGTAGGGGAGAGTGTCTCGGGGGGAGGGGAGTGTGTACCGGCGGCAGGGGAGAGTGTCTCGGGGGAGGGGAGAGTGTCCCGGGGGAGGGGAGCGTGTCTCAGGGGGAGCGGAGAGTGTCTCGGGGCGAGGGGAGAGTGTCTCGGGGAGAGGGGAGAGTGTCCCGGGGGGAGGGGTGAGTGTGCCGGGGGGAGGGGAGAGTGTCTCGGGGGGAGGGGAGAGTGTCCCGAGGGGAGGGGAGGGGAGAATGTATCGGGGGGAGGGGAGGGGAGAGTGTTCCGGGGGGATGGGAGAGTGTCCCGGGGGAAGGGAGTGTGTCCCGGGGGGAGTGGAGTGTGTCTCGGGGGGAGGGGACGTGAGAGTGTCCCGGGGGGAGGGGAGAGTGTCCCGGGGGGAGGGGAGTGGAGAGTGTCTCGCGGGGAGGGGAGAGTGTCCCGAGTGGCAGGGTGAGTGTCCCGGGGGGAGGTGAGAGTGTCTCGGGGGGGAGGGGAGAGTGTCCCGAGGAGAGAGTAGGGGAGAGTGTCCCGGGGGGAGGGGAGAGTGTCCCGGGAGGAGGGGAGAGTGTCCCGGGGGGAGGGGAGAGTGTCCCGGGGGGAGGGGAGAGTGTCCCGTGAGGAGGGGAGAGTGTCCCGGGGGGAGGGGAAAGTGTCCCGGGGGGAGGGGAGAGTGTCTCGGGAGGAGGGGAGGGGAGAATGTCTCGGGGGGAGGGGAGGGGAGAGTGTTCCGGGGGGAGGAGAGAGTGTCTCAGGGGGAGGGGAGAGTGTCTCGGGGGGAGGGGAGAGTGTCTCGGTGGGAGGGGAGAGTGTCTCAGGGGGAGGGGAGAGTGTCTCGGGGGGAGGGGAGAGTGTCTCGGGGGGAGGGGAGAGTGTCTCGGTGGGAGGGGAGAGTGTCTCAGGGGGAGGGGAGAGTGTCTCGGGGGGAGGGGAGAGTGTCTCGGGGGGAGGGGAGAGTGTCTCGGGGGGAGGGGAGAGTGTCTCGGTGGGAGGGGAGAGTGTCTCGGTGGGAGGGGAGAGTGTCTCGGGGGGAGGGGAGAGTGTCTCGGGGGGAGAGGGGAGAGTGTCTCGGGGGGAGGGGAGAGTGTCTCGGTGGGAGGGGAGAGTGTCTCAGTTGGAGGGGAGAGTGTCTCGGGGAGAGGGGAGAGTGTCCCGGGGGGAGGGGAGAGTGTCTCGGGGGGAGGGGAGAGTGTCTCGGGGGTCGGGGAGAGTGTCTCGGGGGGAGGGGAGCGTGTCCCGGGGGAAGGGAGAGTGTCCCGGGGGGAGGGGAGAGTTTCCCGAGGGGAGGGGAGAATGTCTCAGTGGGAGCGGAGAGTGTACCGTGGTGAGGGGAGAGTGTCCCGGGGGGAGGGGAGGGGAGAGTGTCCCCGGGGGAGGGGAGAGTGTCTCGGGGGGAGGGGAGGAGAGAGTGTCCCGGGGGGGAGGGGAGAGTGTCCCCGGTGGAGGGGAGGGGAGAGTGTCCCGAGGTGTGGCGTGAGTGTCCCGGGGAGAGGGGAGAGTGTTCCGGGGGGATGGGAGAGTGTCCCGGGGGAAGGGAGAGTGTACCGGGGGGAGTGGAGTGTGTCTCGGGGGGAGGGGACGTGAGAGTGTCCCGGGGGGAGGGGAGAGTGTCCCGGGGGAGGGGAGAGTGTCCCGGGGGGAGGGGAGAGTGTCCCGGGGGGAGGGGAGAGTGTCTCAGGGGGAGCGGAGATTGTCCCGTGGAGAGGGGAGAGTGTCCGGGGGGAGGGGAGGGGAGAGTGTCCCAGGGGGAGGGGAGAGTGTCCCGTGGGGAGGGAAGGGGAGAGTGTCCCGAGGAGAGGGGAGGGGAGAGTGTCCCGAGTGGAGGGGAGAGTGTCCCGGTGGGAGGGGAGCGTGTCCCGGGGGAAGGGAGAGTGTCCCGGGGGGAGGGGAGAGTTTCCCGAGGGGAGGGGAGAATGTCTCAGTGGGAGCGGAGAGTGTACCGTGGAGAGGGGAGAGTGTCCCGGGGGGAGGGGAGGGGAGAGTGTCCCCGGGGGAGGGGAGAGTGTCTCGGGGGGAGGGGAGGAGTGAGTGTCCCGGGGGGGAGGGGAGAGTGTCCCCGGTGGAGGGGAGAGTGTCCCGGGGGCTGGGGAGAGTGTCTCGGGGGGAGGGCAGAGTGTCTCGGGGGGAGAGGAGCGTGTCTCGGG